>NW_017145181.1:0-4345 GCF_001652005.2 Ceratina calcarata
AATTTCCTCTGTTTCTAATTTATTCATCTCTAATTTATTGTAATTATATTGAATAATTCTGATTAATATATTAATGGAAATGAATATTGGCATTTTTATTTCATGTTCCTTGATTAAATTGACTAATCCCTGTTTTCGAAGTGCAATTCTTCAGCAAAATACTAAAGTCTTAGTTTAAGAATCTCGCGTGATCCCCGCATATGTCATCGATGTAAATAAGGTTTGAGATGGTTTGAAAAGGAATGCGTCTTCCGTTTATTGACAGAACGACGGAACAGCGATTTTATGTGCAATTACCTTCTCTAATTTAATCCAATTCGATACTTTCGTTTGTGGACCGGAACAGCAAGAAAATATCCCGTTGTTTAAACGACACACGTGGTTTCCGACGACGCGACGTCGTGATTACCCAGGTTTAAGAAAAAATCGACGCAATGTAACATGATACTCTTTATTCAACCATATTATTATACATATGTACATTATGTTATATTTGCGGCATATACATATATCTTGTTATGTTTGAACAAATTCCCGCGGGGTAGGATACGCGAATCGTTGAGGAACGATTAACTCGGAATGGGCGGGGGTGGCCGAGGGTTAAACGAAATCGGCCTGTACGCTTTCTGTTTCGTGAACGGTTGTATCCCGCTTGTTAGTATGAAATCATGGCCAGGTTTCCTCGGTTGTATCCTCGCCTCCACTAGCTGCGAGTCTTCCTCCGACGTTCCCGCGTCCTCGAACCGTTCTGGACTACCGGACCTGCTCAACGTTCGTTCGCTCTTTCGTCTCCCTGTTTCGGTCTCGTTTTCCCTATCGAATCGACGATTCGTATCAGTACCGGCACGTCAATTATTTGCTACGTAAAGCGTCCTTGGCCGAGACTATCGAATAGCAATTTCATTCGGACGGCGGATCGAGTCGATTGGAAACGAGTCGTCGATTCGCGACCTGCGGGTCCGCTCGCGAATTAACTTAGCCTTAATGAAGCGTTGTTAGATGACTAGAGGCGTTAGAAAACATTCCCTTCCATTCTTTATAAATATCGTCTATATATAAAAATACTATATTTCTCAGTGCATCAAAAATTATGCAAACGAAAACGCCGCGTACTATACAATATTGGAATGGCTATAATAATCTATACTTAACGTCGACCGAGCAAAGTAGATAGAGCTATACATTGTTCTTATGGACAATTGGTGTTATTTCTTAATTGGAAAGAAAACGAAGTCTCCAATAAGAAGAGGAATAAGTTTGTCTTACAGCGGCTCGATTCAAGGAATCGAGGTTCTATCCTCGAACCTACCTAGCTCGATGCGGTTTGCTCTTGACTCCGGTCTGTCTGGAATGAGGCCTCGTGTTCGGCTGAGAAAGTTCGCTGTCGCTACTCGGGAAAGAGGTTCTAGTTGCCACCGTGCCGTGAGCGAAGTCTTTCCTAAAGCGACAGAGTTAATTAACATCAAAATGTCATGAAGTCTAAATTATCCTGCATACTGGATTGCTTTTTATCCTGGCTGTTTCCCTATTTCCCATATTTTTATCTGCTTAAAGAAATCAAGGAATAACGTAATGAAAACTATTGAAAATTCAGACATTTCTGAGAATAAAGTAAATGTCCTTAATTTCTTACAACTTCTACTCACTATTTTTCTATAATTCGTTATCTTAGAATTATAGAAAAATAAGTCAGTGAGTTGAAATTGTGCCTCGAATAGGAATTGAGACATTTACTTCAGTCGAGAATTTTTAAAAATAATGAGCATGTATGAACCTAAACGATCCACTATGCAGGCAACGCTAGTGCAAATGTGTTTTGACAGACGAAGGGATAGAATTACCTATAGTTGTCCGATTTAGGAGTAGAATTGGACGTAACCGGTTTGCCGGAATGAGCATTCACGTCCACGAAAACCGGCGAACTCTTCGGAATATCGCAAACTATCTTTGGATGAACAGTAGTCTGTTTGTAATCCAAATGAGCGGTGGTTTCCGGTGGCCAGTCGTAATACTTAGGCCGGTAGCCTTTTCGCTCGGCCCGGGCTTGCTTCGCTAAATCCGAATCGCTGTCTTTCTTCCGTGGAATTTCGTTATCGAAACATTTCGTGGGTGCGCTCCTGGACAAGTTTCCACTGGGCAACGACGTCGGAGAAGATGCCGTGGAAGAAGGCGCACCGTCCGGTTCGGCTCGCGATAACTGCGAACCGTCCCAATCGGCAGTCGGGAGGCTACTATAATTACAAACGAAAATTAAGCTGCTGTAAATCTTTACTCGTATCATATCTTCGTATCACACCGCTTATCATTGCTTATTATTAAAATTATTTCATGAAAATCGTTTTAATTGAAATACTTTTCGCTCACTAATCTTACTGTCATATAAAGAGAATTATGATCGCACTTATAATGATATGCAGTGGTGATATGATACGTTTTACAAATAAAACAAATTCGCTAGTTATTCCGAGCGATTTTCAGAGATAGTCGCTTACTTGAAATTCTCTTCCATCTCTTTGAACAGACGCAGCTGTTGCCTGATATTCGCTTTCTCCTTCGCTCGTTTTCGTTGGAATTCCTCTTCGACCTTCCGCATGGCTTCGAGCTCACCCTTCCTTTGACGTTCCTTCGCTTCAGCCTCCCTCGACAGTTTTTCAGCTAATCGACGCCTCTCTATTTGCCTGACGGTCGATTGAAACGTGAACCTCTTGCCCTTCGAATTGCTCTTTCGCTGCGGTTTCGCCGCCTTCGCGTCCCCCGAACCCGAGGTACTCGCCGGTTCCCGATTCTCGTTAAAAGGCGACGACGCTCTTCTCGTCTTCGACCGGTTCTCGCGCGAGTCGGAACGATTTGAGAATTCATTGGACTCCCTCGTGTCATTGACATTTTTACATCGTCTTCGCGATGGATCGTTTTTACTCTCTTCGTCATAATTCTCTCCCTTGATCTCTCTGATCTCGTTGACATCATCACGGTCATAGCCGTTCAATCGATAAGAAGAAACCTCACCGCGATACGCTGATCTTTCCACATTATTCTCCTCGTGAATCGTCATAGTCGTTCTCGTGTATTCAGTGGAAGTGACTTTTCTCCCAGACATGTTCTGAACTCTGTGCTCCACTTCGTTCGTTTCCGGCAGGTACATAACATGACCACCAGGTGTGAGATACGAGAAGGACGGCGGTTTCATAATTACCGGGAAATCGTTTGCTTTCTCGTTCCGTTCTATCACGTCGTTCGCCCTCGCGTCTTCCTCCTCGTCCTCCGCCAAATTGTCATCGACGACTCGATCGTCGTCGTCGTCTTCGTCATCGTCGTCGGCATCAGCGTCGGCGCCGTCACCGTCGGGATCACGATCCTGAGTGAACGGTCTCCAGACCGAGGGAGAAACTCGCGTCGAGGCTTCGACGCGAACGTGGCTGTGCTGCAACGAGGTCGGCGCGCTGCTCGATAAAAGCCAGTTATCGTCGAGGACATCGCGAGTGCACTTCTTTTGACGATCCTGCGCGCCGATACCGAACGCCCCCGACACCGACCGCTTCAGCTTTTGAAGCGAGTTGAACGCGGACGCGTCTCTGGTTTTCGTTTCCGAGCCTCCGAGATAGTTCCTGGCGTCGTCCCTGGGCAACGAGAGGGAGAACACGTGCGCTCGCGGGGAATGGTACTTCAAAGGGGTGGACAAAGGCGGCGGAGAATCGACCCCAGCGTCGCTGCTCGATTCTTCTCCCAAGTCCTGTTGCGGTGTCCAAGTAGGCCTGGTCGTCGTCGTTTTCATTCTGTTGATAGTACTTACGTCCAATGAGTCCTCGTTAGGTGCCCCCGCGTCTCCAGATATCCCGGAGTCACCGGATTTGTCGTGCCAACTGCGGGGGCCCAACGAGAGCGGGAAAGGCGGCGGGGGTCTCGAGAGACGCTCTATTCGTTCCTCGAACATTACCTGATTCAAATATACTTGATTAAAGTTTGAAAAGATATAAACCACTCAATATGCCTAATATTATTATTATTAGCATAAGCCGTGTAGAATACATAAAGGAAAGCAACGAAAGTCTGACAGATTTAAGATATTAACAATAATTTATATAAATTCTGAGTCGTTGCAAAATTTACTGATCATGGGACGTATTGGAATTCTGGAGAAAGGCCAAGAGGATCTCGATACAATATCTTTTATCTTTTTATTATTCTTTTATCTATTATCTCTTATCCTTTTTTTCTTTCCTTCATATCACTTTTTACACGGGTTTTTCACTTGTGCATGAATATGAATAAAAATATCGAGCTACAAACCGGCATTTCCTCGCTGGCGGTGCTCATACTCGGGCCCGGAGCCTCCAACGCCGAGAGC
>NW_017145181.1:5511-7323 GCF_001652005.2 Ceratina calcarata
TCTTAACAGAAATGTTAATCTAAAATTAATTTAATAATAAATGACTCACATTGTCATCCGTGTCGTCGTTCATATCTATCGATGGTCTGATCTCCTCTTGCAATTTTGGTTTGGTCTCAAACTCCTTCAGAGTATTTTGATCCTCGCGAGTATCGTTAGGACATTCGTTCATACCGAAGTAAAATGTTTTCGGTGCAATCTGCGTCCCCGCAGCGAATCTAAATCGAAGGAACAATTTGATGATTGAACGCAAGCATGATTGATATTAAATTAAGAACAAAACTTACTGCTGATCCTGTTCTCGTGCGTCACGATCATCCGTAACAGAGTTCCTTATCTCAGACTTCTCTGTTATCGCATTATCAGTCCATTTTCGATCGACCTTCGGATTACGCGCAGTAGCGTTTATCCGATGATCCTCCAGTCTTCCGGATTCCGAATTCTTCTTCTCTCTATGTTTATCGTTCGATACAGGACTGTTACAATTTCTAGCAACGTTCGTATCCTTCGAACGATTCTTCGGTGCCTCGTAACTCTGTTGACGCAGCTTCGCGTCGCGATCGTTGCTCCCATCCACTTCTCGATTCCCAGAGCTGTCGAGGTGGCCGTGAAACGACGTTGTCCTAACGCGTTCTTTAAAATCGCGTCTATCTTCAGTCTCGTATAGCCGATCCTTACGATTTCCCATCGACTCTTCCCCTGCGATCGCCCTCCCGCTGGAATTCAGTTTATCCCGAACCTTCCTAGCCACCTGTATCAACTCCGCCTGAAACTCCGGACTGCTCATGCTCCTCTGAAGCGTGTTTTTTCCTTCATCGGAGAGTCTCGAGCGACGGAGATGCTCGTCGACGTCCGATCGGCGAACGCGATCGTCGATGCTCGTCTCGTTGTCGGAATGCTGAACCGCCCGGGAACGAATCGCGCCGTTCCATCGATTCGGAGGCTCGATCGTCGATCGGTCCCGATCGAAACCGGACGAGGATGAAAGCTGCCAGCTGATCTGAGTCTTCCTTGACTCGGCGCGGGTCTTGAACAGCCGGGATCTTCTTGGAGGCGCTTGGACCTGATGCTGTTCTAATCGAGCGTTGCTGTTATGGGAATGAGGACGGGGATGGGAGTCGAGGTCACGCGAGCAACGAGATTCACCGCCGGCCGTGGATTCCTCCGCCAGCTCGCCGGAGCTGATCGCCGGTGGCGGCGCGGGTGCTTTGTACTTTTTCTTAGCCTTGTATCTGCTCTCGAACCGCTCCTTCGGTTCCCTGGCGTAGCGATTGGAGCTCGACGGGGTGCGAGTCTCGTCTCTGTTGATCGAGCTCGGTGAACAGCAGAGGTCGGGAGTGCATCGTAAGTCGGGCTCGCTGCCGAACTTCTTCAGGTTCGCCTCTCGGCTTGGGTCACTGCGATAACGGCAGCAGTGGCGATCGAGCCGCCTCGAACGGGGTTCGATCAAGTTCGAAGCGGATCCTGTCCTTTCTCGAAACGGAGGCTCGTAACGCTGCAACGGCACAAACCCATCCGTCATACTTTTTCGGGTCACCTGCTAAAACCTGATACTGGCTGTTCCATAGGAAGTTGCTGAAAGTAAACTAATGTCTGCCCCCGTTTTTGCATACGCGCAGCCCGCGGGGCAGTCACTGTCGACCCGAAGCAATGTTAACTTAAGGATGTATTGGCTATCCAGTCAATCCCAAAAGTTTGTGCACTTTAGAAACGCATTTTTTTAAAAGAAATCAAACGTCGGAAGAACATTGGTAATAATAAACAACAAAAAAAAATTTTCGATTTTTCCGAGATTTTCCCAAGGGGTACCCC
>NW_017145181.1:9333-37339 GCF_001652005.2 Ceratina calcarata
ATCTCGTCGTCCTCTACAAGAAAGGTCGTATGCAATTTTCTCGTAAATCTAACAGTTTAGGAGTTATTGACGAAAAACGAAATTTTTTTCCAAAAGTTCGCCGTTTCGAGGCTGGGATGGTCGAATTTTGTCAACATCAATAAAATGCCAAATAATCATATGTAACTTGTTAAATATTCGAGTTAGAAGAAAAATTCATAGAATCTTTCTTGTTGAGGACGTCAGGGCTTATAATTTCCGTATAAAAAGTTTTCCGCCTGCATCAATAATTAGTTGAATATTTCCTTCTATACTTTTTAGCACGTAGCTATTTATTATTAGCATTATTCTTCCGAGGTCTGTTTTCTTTTTAATTATAGGAAATGCATTTTTCTAAGGTACATTTGAAACCCTGACAAACTCTAAATTATTCAACTGGAGTAGATATTAAATTCGTTAAAAACAGAATCAATCCGATGTTCTAAAAAGACTTGATTACCTATGGAACATCCTGTACCTGATTTGTTAAACAACAATTTTACCTTGGAAAGATCGCGTGCCGACGCGAACGTCGGCGCCCTGCGGCCACTTATGGTCCCGCCATTGTGTATGATACTTCCGTTATCGGTGGCACGTAACCTTTGATTGGGCGGTTCGGGAAGAACCTTGCGCGCGGCAGTGGGCTGGGATCTGTGCCTCGCCAGTTCCCGAGGAAACGACTGCGACCAGCAGACCCGATTCGTTCCCTCCAAACCGTTCGAGCACGCGACTTGCTGATCCCTGCTCCCATTGTTGCCCATCTTGGCGAACCTACGACGTCCTTGTTGCTGTTACGGGAATCGCAACCGGGACTCCATTGTCCGCGCGTCCGTCGCAACGCGAACGCGCCTCCTGAAACCCGTTTTACCAATCAAATCATCCGTTTCTTTTCCTATCGTCGTTGCTCGCGACTCGTATTCTGTATCTATCTCAGTTAACGTTTGCCACGGTAAATTCACCGCGTCTCATTCACACTTAACGCCCCTCGGTTTATCCTTGCCATCCATTCACTGTCCAACGAATGGGCGAAGGAAACTAGATAAGAGTAATTCTCAGAACCACGGACAGGCTGTCCTCCGATAGTGTTCATAAATCTGCGAGTACTATAGGATGGCAAATAAGTTCGTTCGTTCGGTTTAAGCAGATTAATTCAAGCGATTTCAAAGCTATTATCGACAGAAGTCTATCAAAATTAATTGCTACGACAGTCATTGAAGTAAATGTCCCAATTTCTAAACTTCATTTGCTTATTACTTCGAAATAAAGCGTTTCTGAGTAAAATTCAAATAACATTTTGTACTTATTTTCGTATTTAAGATATGCTCCCCAAGTTTGTCCATTAAAATCCAGGACACCCTGTACATTCGAATGAATCAGGCAAAATGTCATTTATAATCAATTTTTCCTGTAAAATCAAGCCTTGAAGTATACAATTCAGTACTTCTGCTGATTGTCAGTCAAAATTCGATGTCGTTATTTCTGCTCACTCATGTCTATATTTCTGTTCAGTAAGAAACTCATTTCTCTACTTTTACTGAAACAGAACGTGAAACATGAATGTCGGCATTCCTACTGAGATCGTTAGATATTTATTTTTATATAATGTAAAGATTTAGTATACCAATCAACGAACGTTATTTCCTTCTCTCGTTTGAAATCCTTAATTTCCTAGACATGTATTCTTAATGAAAACCGTAGCAACGCCATGAAAAAACCAAATGTGTGTCAGTTCTGTAATTGAGTAATTTAGTTACAAGCCAATTGAATCTTACAGTGTATATTACACCATGGAATCATGCCTAACAATGTTGGAAAATATTGAACACTTATATATTTTCTATGCTAAAATTATAAAAAAAAAGTGAGTGAGTAGAAATTGGGACATTCACCTTATACGAGTATAGAAAATTAATCTATTATGTGTATCAAAGAAATTGTTTCATTCTGTCCTAAAAAAAGCGAACAAAGATCCACTGACTCGATGTATTTCGATTTGAATTCGAAGTCGCTGTTGGAGGGGGTGGTAATAGAAGCGAAGCACAAGGGGAAGCATTTCTTGCAGAGGCGAGCCAAGTGAACCAAAGCGGAGGCCAATACACAGAGAAGCGCGATACCAGCGATAACGGGTTTTGCCTAACGGGTTCGAATTGGTGCGAGGTGCTCGATAAATCGACGAACGACCGGATCGGTTGCGCGCGCACGATCCATCCTGCCCGATCGATCAGCCGGCTCTGTGAATCGTATCGCTGATCGACGTCGCTCGCCGCGAGCAAATTCGTACGCGAACCGCCGCCACAGGGACGACAAATGCCCGACCGCGGAGGGAAAGAAAACTGCCGTCTCCTCGCGTCGATCTTCCTCTTAACGCGTAAATGCGCACCGACGTCGTTGCGTAAAATCGAAGAGAAAGCTGACACGCCGAAAGCCTCCTCCGGTCTACTCTTCCTCGATATTTACTCAAATCATTCGTTTACCCAATCGCTCTCTCCCAATCCCAACACTGTCTTTCATAACGCTTCCTAAAAACGGTATATTGTATATATTGGAAATAAAAAAAAAGCATCTGCAAACATCACAAGTTTTTATTATAATTACACAGCTTAACAAAAACTCATTTCATTTTTTTGCAAAATTATTAATACGTCTTTATCAGAAATGCCTGTAGAATTGAACACTGTGTAGTAAATTCCTGTTGGATAAAGATTTTCATACACAATACAAAAATAATGTAAAACACTCGCCTCAGCTATTTCTCAAACTATAACAATTATTTAGAACAATTAAAAAGTATGAAAGCGAAAAGTGGTTTGATATCTTGTAGAAAGTCTCTTCTATCTGTCGATTAAAAAATGAACTTTCTCGCGTTCTCAGTTATCTTCTACTATGTCGTTTTTCCAAAAATGATGCATTTTTATTGGTACGCGATAAATCGTTTCTGCTTCCGGATTTGTTTTCGCATGAAAGAACTGTATAAGAATCAGGATAGTAGATATTGCAAATGGAATGTCGTTCTGTACGGTGTTATCTGGAATGTTCAGATCAACAAATAGAGATTCACGTGTAAGATTGTACACGAGATCTCAATTACATTTAGCCGTGCACGAGAGTGAAGATCGTTTTTTTAAGAAAGTTCTACTGATACGAGGTACGAGATTTTAATTAGCGATCACTGGCGTGCGGCAGGTAGATGAAGCGTTCGATCGGATCGGATCGGATCGGATCGAGGTCGTGGTTCACACACGAAAAAGAAAGTCCTCGGCGAGAACGCGGACGGTGTTCGATCCGGTATATCCGGTGAGAGCTGACAGGCGGCCGACGACTGTTCGCTTTCGAAGTCGCGCGCGTTCCATGACCGAAATTCGCGTTGTCCTCGGCAAGAACGCGACTGACGGAATCCGCGAAAGGAATCCGAAAGTCGGCAAACCAGCCAGGAACACGGAAACGCGCTCAATTCACGGGTGTACGATAAAAAAGCCGACCCGATCGGCGAATAGCCGATGTCGCGACGCCAATCTCTCCAGACGCGACGTGCTCGTTCTTTCCCTCTCCCTTTCTCTGTCTCTCTGTCTCTCTCTTGGTAGCTGCATTCCTAGGCGAACGAGCCTAGGAGGCCTGAGAAAAACGAAGGGCCGCGAGAGAGGCACGAAAAAAGAACCTGCGAACGTCCGTGAGAAGCGTTTTCCGTTTGAATTCCAGCGCATCCCGGCGAATTCTTCCACTTACGGATTTGGTTATCGAAGATATAATCCCTACAGGTGCGTATCCACTTATATCGCATGTCACTGTTGCGTATCATCGTTGCATGCGTGACACATCGTACCAGATAAACAAATCTCAAAATGTACAGTCTAGCATTAGATAAAGTGTGCAATAGATTATAAGCCTGTGTGGTTAAATTATAAGCAATAAACTCACAATCGGACAAGAAGGGGTGGCTACACGAATTTACCCCAGAGACTCAAAAAGATTGTAAAATAAACCATTTTACAATGAAAATATGTACTTCTCTCTTGCGACTTATTGTATGATTTGTTATTTGATTTTCTTATGCTTGTTCATAATGATGGGGAATGGTGATACGGTACAAGTGGATATTCTCCTTAACAGTTGCTGTTGCAGCAGATTACTCGAACGGTCCGCCACGCTGAGTTGCCACGAAAATTAGTCGTGGATCGTTAGCTCGCTCGACGGAACACGATTCGTTTTACGGATACATAGTTGCACGTATCAATCCCGTTGCATTCACCATACTGTATTCTTCTTCGACTTTTTATGTCTTCATTACTTACTCATGGTCAGGTGCACATGATATAAAATAGGAGATTAGCCTCTATCTGAAATCTCCTTTTTTCCGTGTTAAAGGTAAAGGTTTTAGTAATGTACAGACTGAGAACTTTATGCTACGTTCAGAAAAGTATGCATTCATCTATTAAAATATATCAGTAGTATAGAAAAATTTGATTATATCAAAGATCTGACTTAAAAGTGACATGAATCATTTGAAAATATAAACAAGCGAGAAATGTTTCAGACAAAAATTGTAGCTGCAGTTGCCAAATACAAGAAAGATCCTATGCCTTCTAACTCCACCGACAACAGCGATTGCCGACTGTATTTTGGGTTGTTCGAAGGATTACACGGACACTGTCGTTCTTTAATAGTATCTCCTTTTCACTAAATTGCATTCAAATGTAAATAATATGAATATAACACGATTACACGTACAAAAACTGTCGACACGTTTAGAGTTAATGACATATTTTTTAAACTGATACCATGAACGTTTCATTTTGCATAAAATTATAATAATTCGTTTAGAAAACTGAATATTCAAGAGAAATTAGATTGCTGCACGTATGAAAAAGAACGAATGGAAGAAGAACGCGGAAACGGCCGCGGTGTCGCGTAACGTTCTTCTAATTGTCTTTTTTTTCCGTTTCGATCCGTTGCGTCTCATTGATTGGCTGTAATCCAGCGTTCGTTCCGCTCGCGATTCGCGATAGACAATTTATCGGGGAGAGAGAAGGACAGAAGGCGAACGAAACGTGGAGGAACGGAGGGAAAGGAAAGCAAAAGCGCCGAATGCCGTCCTAGAACGAAGCCGAGTTCCGCGGAAGGAGAGCGAACGAAACACATAACCGGTTATCGTTTAACTGCCTGGTCGTTGGTAGGTCTTGTCTTTGCTTCCCAACAAGCGTTCCGACTCGAATTC
The DNA here is from genome assembly GCF_001652005.2 of Ceratina calcarata. Lineage (NCBI taxonomy): Eukaryota > Metazoa > Arthropoda > Insecta > Hymenoptera > Apidae > Ceratina > Ceratina calcarata. The sequence continues at coordinate 14,564 of NW_017145181.1, forward strand.
GCGTTCCCGCTTAATGCGTCCCGCGGGAAAACGTCAAAACGTTCCTAGCCGTCGTCGGCTTATGAAAATTCGTGGTTGCGAGAAGAATCAGGCGAGCGCGCTGAGAGTCGATCGCGGATCCTTCCCCCTTCTATCCCTTCGACGAAAGCCTTGGAGCAAATTGTCTCACGGCCTAAGGGCAAATGCGTGGCATTCCGGAGCCGATGCAGCCTGCCGAGCATTCCGCGACAAATTCGCGATCGCTTCGAGATCCGAGGTCTTTCGTTTCTGTTTAAAACCTCATATGAATCGATCTGCAATTATTGCATTGTCTCCAACGCGCGTCGAAAATAAGTGACGAGTCGATTTTCTAGCTTTTCCATCGTTTCATTAATCCACGTTTATTTAGACCGTCCGGTTTGCGACGCGGAGGAATAAGGAGAGAAGAGACGAGGTTCACAATTAGCGAGGTCGGCGGGAGGTAAGTAGAAGAATGACGAGGCGGTAGCGCGGAGCGAGGTGCGTGTAAATCGAAGTAAGATAAGAGAGAGAGAACGGCAGGATGTCAAGAACGAGTACCGATGGTTTTATTCGCGAGGCATCTGGGTCAGTTACACAGTCGCGCAAGTGCACTGTGCCGCACCTATTCCATTCGCACCTGTGCGCATGCGCCCGCGGTTGAACGCGAGAAGCGCGGAAAATTCTCAAGTGTTCGTTGGCCAGCCAGCGAGCGAGCGAGCGAGCGAGCGAAGAGGGTCGAAACGAAAAAGGAAGCGAATTAACCCGCTCTGGAAAGAATGCAAACGAGATTAGAAGACGCATCGCTGAAAATTACCGAGCATCGTTTCCCAGGAATTTCGGTATGCGGAAGGAAAGCTACGTAGCAAGGTTCGCGAAGCGATTGAGCGAAAGGTGGAGAAAAGAGAAGGGACGAAACGACGTGCGCGCGTACGTGTCGCCTTGTATGAGTGTGCGATTTACGGTGGTGGTGGTGGTGGTGGTGGTGGCGATGGTCGTGAACGAGCGTTGGCCAGAGAAAGAGGTGGCGTCGGAGGGAAAGGTCCGATGTGAGAATGGAAGAGAGCGCGGAAGTTTGGACGCGAAGGGAACGAGATATAGACGCTCGAGTCCGGTATAATCGGACGAGAAACAGTAGACCTGGTGCTCGTTCAACGTGCCCCCTTCGATCACCCTCTCGAATCACCACCTTTCTCGACGTATCTCCTTTCTCGTGCCGCGCACGTTTCCTATCTATCTAGCTAAGCGAAAATCATAGCGTTCGAACCTGATCTACCGTTCGAAAAATTGTATGCATCATCTACTTGCACCATTCTTTTTGTTACATAGTATTCACGGTAAAATTATAGTATTCCGCCCGTGAGTCGATCCATTTTATTAAATACTGTGCACGATAAAATGAAGGTTGCGTGTAAAACGGCAGTAATTATTGAGGATCTTCATGCAAAATTTACACGCAACATTTATAATTTCTACACACAGTATTTTCTTATGAATACTTCAAATCCGCACTCTAATCTTACTATTATATAAAGAGAAAGCGTTTGTTTGTGTGTAAGCAAAAATCTGAGAAATTACTTATGTATTTACAATGTTTCGGCAGTAGCTCTTTTATATATTCCGGACTGTCATATATTTAGTTTCATAGTGCACAACGTTACTAGGAGTAATTACGAGGTTGAAAAAGAGTGAAAATGGGTTTTCACCTTTCTTTCAATATTTCTTTAACACGATGAGATATCCAACAGCTTTTTGCTATAAAATATAGTAAGTATCCTAATTTCTGTTCACGATTTCTACTCATTGCCATATTTTTCTATAACTTTCAGATTAATAATGAACAGTTTATGTATTATTGTTATACATTATATATTATTATATATTATAAACTCTTTATATCCTGAGACTTGTAACAGGTCATAAGTCCAGAAGAATAAAATACAAACTCTGGATCATTTTATCATTTAAAATTACAGAAAATTAAGCCATTAAGTAGAAATTATGACATTCACTATATTCCATCAAGTGACGACTTGAAATATTTCTATTCTACAAATTTTGAATTCTAATTATTGCGGTCGAAACCGAAACGGGGAATGCTAGTAATAATTTCTTATATGACGTTTCTCTCATCTTAACTCCGATCGGACGTTGTCATCGTTGCGGCGATGGCGATTTCTGATTGCCGACCTCGTTCGAAGCAACTCTCTCCATTATCGCGCCTTACGATACCTCGACAGCTCGTCGCATTACTGGGAAACTCGCTCCGAAAATCCAGGTCATACGCGCGCCCATACTCGCGGCGCGATTCTTTCTTTCCCGGCGCGAGAAGCGTCCGTTGCGAAACTTCCTGCGCGCATTGCGCGGCGGCCGCGCGCGTACACATTTACGTACACGAACGCGGGGCGCGCGCGTTTCGTAATCCCGCGCTTCTCTCCTCGGCGGGCAACACCTCCCGCGTTCGATTTTAATGAAAATAAACGATGTCGCCGCGATGCGAAACCCACGCACACGATCCCGTCGTTCACCGGCTCGCGAGGAATACCACGCAGGCCGACCGCGCTCCGCGGAAACGTCCTCGGCGCTGAAGGGCGAACGGTAAAAGCCAGCAAGAAGTGAAAGTTGTTCGCACAAATCAGACGGACGATACGACCGAACTTCGCGACGCATACCTATGTATCTACCTCCGCTGAGTTACGGTTTTCGCTAAACGCGGATCGTCAAAAATTTTCGCTCCAAGGAATCGAAAGAAACTCCCTATCGATGGACTCGCTTCAGCGAATTCAGTTACGGTGACTCACCGAAGTATTTGAAACGCTTACCACAGAGTACTTTTATTATGCAAAAAAATCGAATGTGTACAAAACACAAAAACGATGCAAAATATGAGAAATTGCAGTGAATAAATGATAAAGTAAATCTTTAACCGAAATGCATCTTTTTAAGTGGCTATCGTAAATGTTTCATTTTTCATAAAAAATAACCAGGACAGAATTGTTTAAAAAATAGAGGCGAGTACCTAAGATTATATAGATTAAAATAAAACAACAGGCATATTGATTGAAGTATCCTGCGGCGGATGTACAAATACCGTGAATAAAAGTTTCGGTCTAAATTAAAACGAGATTCTCTGGTTCCGTGGATTTCCTGAGGTTCGTAGAAAAACGACGCCGGTGGTAACGACTCCGGTGAGAAAAGGCGGCGTGAAATCCTCGCGTCCAGTGGAAACGAAACGGAACCGAAGCGAAACGAAACGAAAGAAGTCATAATCATCCTGTATTGGGGAGGCGTCGCTAGAGAAAAGAAAGGACGCGAATTCCGACGGTCCTCTGCGCGAAACGTTAACCGCGTTCTCAGGGAAGCGAACAGGAAAAACGGCCGCGACTCGTGGGACAATGTCTCATTAATTGGAAAACGGCGAGCGAAAACTTCGTTAGCGGGCGAAACGCGTTGAAAACGATGCTACCGTGCCGTGCGCACACGCGATCGCGCGCGTGCGCGTAAGCGAAACGCGCCGAAAATCAATTTGAAAAGTCCCACGCGTTTTATATAGATTTCTCCGGTTTGTCAATTCGATGTTCGATGAAACGGCGACGACAATACTCGCCTTGTATTCCTTCGTGTTGACACATCAGAACCCGTGAACCGGTAAGAAAACCAAACGGTAAAACGTTGCAACGAGGCGGACCGGTCCTGCGATTTTCTCGCTGAATCTCGACGATTCCTAGCGCGTCTAAACGGCAGTCTCTACACGCTGCGATTGAATTTCGATTGAGGAACGACCGACAAACGCTGGCCAGTCGATGAACTCGCGTTAATCCGAGAAAATCTAGATCTTATCGCTAGCGCAAATGGAATTTTGCTCGACGATGGCACGTTAATTGAATATAATTAAGGAGCAAGAAACGGCTCTCGAGCTGGACAAAAAGAAAGGGAACAGATAAGAGAAAACGGCATGGTATGGTTCGAGTATAAACAAAGCTGATGGTCGTGTTCGAGGCGCATCGAGCGGGGAGCACGTAACGGGGCAACGTCACGGCGCGTTAACCTTCTTCCGATTTCGCCTATTCTCCCTCGGCATCTCGCGTTTCTCGCAGCAGAGACCGATCCGTTCGCCCGATTCGCAGCCTCGTGAACCCGGCGAACGTACGAATTGTTGAACAGATTTCGCTCCGGGTTTCCCGCGGCGAGACGTTTTCGCCGCTGGGACCAGCGATCCTAATAATCGCAGCCGCTTTCGTTTCGTCGTAGCCGACGAAATTGCTCGCATTGTATTCGAGAACGGGAACGCGGTTTCTTCTATGACCATTGTTCTTGGTCCCTGCTAAGCGTGCTCGCGTTCGTCTTTGGTATGAAACTCCCGCCGCGTTTCAAGTTTCAAAATTCTCGCCGCGTCGCGTCGCGGGATTTCATTTGAAAGGTGACTGCTGATTCTCGACGCGAGCTTCCAGGTATTTAATTCGACGCGTGACGAGAACGGAATACTTGAAATTCAGCGTTTGTCTCCTCGTCTTCTATTCGATGTTTTTTATTACGATCGTAGTAAACACTTGCCTTAATTGGACTGTCAATGCAGGATAGCCAGCGGGCGGTGCGTAAAACCTGAGCCGTTTATGTGTATTTCCGTAACGAGGGAGAGAACCGTCCTCGACGTTGCACTCTCGTCGCACACTCGGAGCACACGCGTGTATTCACATATTAAAAATCGAATCTCCGATTCGATTACGAAATCGCCGCCACCACGTTTATTGCGAATTCGTATGTACGCTCTGTTCGTGACTCCGATAAGCGAATGCTCGTTCACCGTGCGCGAGATTCAACGGTGCGATAGCGAACCGTTAAGGAAACGTACGAAAACCTGAGCGTGGAACTGAATGAGAAACAAGTAGGCAGGGCGCCGGGAACAATGAGAACGAGGATAAAACCGAGAGATTAGGACGGAGCGGGGAAAAGCGGCGACTGAGAGGAGGGAAAAATCGTGACAGAGAGCAAAAGGGAGGATGGGAGGAAGATAGAAGGGAAGAAAGAGGAAAAAGAGGAAGGAGAGGACAAAGAATGAAATCGTACAAGTGTAGAATGCGTCGAGATGGTAAGACGACTTGAAAGAGAGTGCGACTCGCGCGTTTCTCGAGCGCGACGCGAAATCGGAACTGAGCAGCGGTGGCGGCTGCGGCCCTCGGATCCCCACCCCTCGAGGCTCGTTTTAAAACAGTTCTCCTACCATCGCTCTCATGCTTCACCTATCTACCTACCTGCCTACTATCCCTCCCGCTCCCGCTTTTCCTTGCAGCCGGGTAACGCATAGCGTTATCCTTCCCCCTGCCCCTCCACCCGGCCCTCTTTCCTCGCCGCATTCCTTTCAACGTAGCTTCCATTCGAGTATGCGATGTGATATTTTCTTCGCTTCGACTAGACGTACCCGCCTAGAACGTTTCGCCACGTTTTTTTGCCTGCCAGCGAACGTTCCTCGGAGAACGCGCAGCTTCCGACTTTCTTCCTCGGTCCTTTCCCGGCTCCCGCACGATACGACGAACTTTTCCTTTGCTTTCGTCGACGTATCTTTCGAAATCGCTCGGTCATATTCGACGTTGAACCGATTGAAAATAAATTAATCATCTGTACGCGTTTATTTTCTAATGTTACGATAAATGAGCAGGTGCGAACTATGTAAGAGCGACAACGTACGATGCGAGTATGCGATTTAATCTACGATTGCGATTACACTGATTGATAGACATTCGCTTATTTTAGCACTATGTACAGGCTGTTCGGTGAATGGTCGAAATTATTGGTGAGCTGGCCAGGTCCACTGGTGCGGCGGAGCTTTCTCTATCAGGTTCTCCCACGGTTTTTGCTCGACGATGTCCTTCATCAAGGCTAGCTCGTTTTGCGCGTGAACTATAATCTCCTCAATTTGTCCCTGACCTATCTTCGCTTCTATGTCAGCGACGTTCGGGGACTGTAACGTTAAATTGTGTCACCTCGATTTGCAACTTGATCGATCATTTCTTACTTATGTCTTTTACGTAAATTATGTAGCATTTATGTCTCGCGAATTGTACTTCGATACTTTAATTTTACACGAAGGAAAAAAATTACCTGCTGCAGAATCTCGGATCTTTCCTTTACTAGATTCTCGACAGATTTCCTGTAGGTGTAGTCAGCTGGTAAGTGACTCGCGAGCCGCAGAAGTCGATCGTATATTAAGCGAAGTTCAGTGTGCGGATGCTTCGACACAGCGAGACCTGTCAGTCCTGTCGTCTGCGAATAAACAGGAATTGTTGTTTGGACAGAACACGACGAGACGTAATCATTTAAGAATGGTTATGTTTTCAATAGTACGATTTAGTGATTGAAAATCAGATAGATTTCATCGAATGACAACTGCTTTCTACAGAATCATGCGGATTACCTTTTTTAATGCTCCTGCCATGATCAACACCTACGATCCTCGGAATAAAAAGCAATTATGCGATTAACCTTCCATTCGACCGAACCTAAGCTGAACTGGAGCGAGTTGAAGCAGTTTAGTTCCTGCAGAATTGGTAGGAGGCACTAGTGACATCGCAACACATGTCAAGTATTGTGTAAGTAAATAGAAAACATCACTTTACCATTCTAGGTAAGTACACGTTATTGTGAGAAACTTTCAATAAATTATACTATCATGAAGGCAATTTTGTTATTCATATTTTACAGATTCCAACCATTTGAAGATGATTGGGCTTATCATGATTCCAGCCACAATCAGGGATGACTATAATCACTAGGATTCCAACGTAAAGACCAACAGTACAATTATGTATGTTTAAATGTATTTTGATATATATTTTCATGTTTGTGAAATGTATGTTCATGTACCATATGTTGTTTCTTCATAATAAGAAATTTTTCTGCAGGAACATGCATTCAATTACATTAATTTGTACCGTTCTAAATCATAATATATAATAATGAAAGGGAATGATAATAGAGATAGACAGTCGCTTTAAAGATAAATCATTTATTTGTTTTTAAGGATGAACATGTTTATCGGTTGGATTTAGCGACACGTTCGAGTTCATCTTTCTTTTTGATGGCGTATGAATTCGACGAACCTTTGGCAGCATTGATAAGTTCATCAGCTAAACATTCAGCAATCGTCTTAATGTTACGGAATGCTGCTTCCCTAGCACCTGTGCATAATAACCAGATCGCTTGATTGACCCGTCTGAGGGGCGAGACATCTACTGCTTGTCTTCGAACAGTACCAGCGCGACCAATACGAGTAGAATCTTCTCTGGGTCCAGAATTAATAATAGCTGTAACGAGAACCTGTAACAAATAAAAATGTATTTTCCTGAACTTGTTGAAGGAAGGTAAAAACTGTAAAAACTGTAAATTACCTGAAGAGGATTGTCGCCTGTGAGCAAGTGAATTATTTCAAAGGCGTGTTTTACGATTCTCACTGCCATTAATTTTTTTCCATTGTTTCTGCCATGCATCATTAATGAATTTGTTAAGCGTTCGACAATAGGGCATTGAGCTTTTCTGAATCGCTTAGCTGCATAACGCCCAGCCGAATGTGGCAGATATTTTGCATTCTTCTCTTTAACTGCAATATAATCTTGCAACGACATGTCATTCACCTGGACATCGTCGCAATTCCATCGGCCAAATAATTTGATTTCTGGCAACTCTGAGAGTGCCACTGGCAGAGTCGCCGTAGTGGATACCACTATATCGTCATACACTTCCATATCAGCCATGATCTGAAAACGAACACAAATATAAAGTTAATGCTTTAATCTTATTATCCATAATCGATATTTGTATCCTAAATGGGGTGTGAATATCGATAAATTATATGGATAGAAGTAACGTAAAGTTCTAAATTATTCTTGAATAAAAACAACAATCATTCGACATAAAAATAATCGCGAGCCCTTCAAGGTTACTGTTCCCGTTGGATTTGAACATGAAACATGGTACATACATCCATGAAACGTTAACTAATACGCCGTTTTACTAAAAGAAAATAAGAAAAGTGATAATGAAAATACGCGAAACCATAGTTTACAATTAAAACACCACGTGATGTCGAAGATTGTAAAGTCGGTGACTTTTTATGAAGCTATGTCGCGCCAAACGCGATTAAAACGGAAAATTTTTGATAGAACGACGCAACTTTGTTGATACAAAACAGATTAAAATAATCGTGGAAAGACATGTGGCCATGTGGTCGCGTGTACAATCGGAACACTTTCAACTGGTAAATATTTAAACGTTCGTACGTTTCGAATCACCGCGAGTATCTCCGCACGTTTCCAATAACTCAATATCACCTCTTTTTGACACAACCGCCGAATATATGCATCGGACTATCAAAATGTCTTACCATACAACTTACGTTCACGTCTTCTTTGGACCGAGCGTGAACAGGAAAAGGCCATGACAGTGATGGCGCGCCGAACTGTGACTGCCGGATTTCAAATACTCGAGTCAACTTCAATACACGATATGATAAACGATGACTTTAATCTTCTACACGGCAATAGCGTAAGAACAATCATTTCCTTCGTATAATTGATTTACATTATTTCGTTGATTAATTGACTCCTCGATCTGTCGAAAGAGGAAATCAGATTTTGAATCTAATAGTTACTCATTTGAGTACAACGTGTTTACGGCAGTATTGTATACGCACAAGCAGAGACGATTAGTTCGCGTGTTATCGTTTTTAACGTGTATTTATGACTAATTGTACTCAAATTATGTACTATCGTGGAATTTCAGTGGCATGGTGTGAAGGTGTGACGTTATTTTAAAAGTGCGAACGTGAAACGATTGATTTTGGTGTACGGCGGTGTGTATTTTGTATCGTTTTTGGGGTTAGTACCGGTTGCCGAATAAACCGGTGCATGTCGAATAGATCACTTGGCGTCAATTACGGGAGATGTCACTACTGAAGAACCTGGAACGACTTCCGGTGTTTGGAATGGAACGGTAAGGTTTATTTAGTTTTTTCTCTCCGCTCGTAATCCCTCCGATAAGATCTTACTCATCGTTCGCGAATGAATTTGATCTCCACGAAGTCTGCACGTTTGTTTTTACACAATCTGCGTTTGTAACACGTAAATTACATACGTAAAACAAATGTATCTGCGTGGAATGCTTTCGACTCAACAAAAGCAATTAAGCGTGTCGTTTCATTACTAAAATCTCATTAACTGCAATCGCATAAAAGCGATCGCGATTTTTTGCTCAACGCGAGCAAATATAATAGGTAATTTACATCTCTTCCTAGAATATTAATGATTATTTGTCGTAATGGAAAATTCTAATTAACTAGAGCTTGTGTGTTGCTGAACGAAAATTATTTCTAAAGCTGTTTGTCGTCGAGAAATAAGTTTCACGACAAGCAACTTATTCAATACGTTATGCACGTAAATAATCGATTAAGATGTTTTTTCGAGGTTGAGATATTAATGATTCGATTTTTATGACTTGTTCAGCTGGTTTGCGGTGTTTTTCTTACTTACGATTGGTAGAAGTAACGTGATGAGAAATATAAGGCAACGATAGCCAAATCGTGGGAGGGTTTGAGCGTAGGGTGTATCCTAGCAACTTACCGTACAGCTAGAAGGGTAGTCGTTCAGTAACGTATCTACGGATTTCCTTACCTGTCGCATCGACCAGTTTATCGATGTTCTATTGACATTTCCGCGTCGCGTCATATCGATCTTCTATCTACACTCAAAACCATGACCAGCGTTCTGTATACGCCAGACCAACCCATGTTCACATGCAGATTTCGGAAAGCAGTTCCTTCCACATGCAAGATGCTTTGTTCAGGATTTTCACAGTTACGTTAGTTGCGACAATTGTCCAACTGTTCTGGTAATCAGGCGATGTCGTACGAGTAAATGCGTGACATCGAAACGCAACGGTTCGATCGAATTTCTGTTTGCCCTCTCAAGAATTCTCTCTACCAGGCATTTAAGGTAGCGCTCAGCAAAAGCAGTAGTAAAACGACGAAAGAATAGTAAATAGAAGCGAGCTGAGATCTTTGATTCGCTCCCAGGCGTACGTGCACGCTCTACACGCGCTCTTGTATGTACGTGTTATGTATGTGCATTCACTCGGAGCGGAAGAAATAATCTACCGCGGAAAGAGGGCGAAAGAGAAATCCGTCTACGTATAAGAAAGAAAGAATTATTATGAAGATCGATTTGTTCAGTCGTTTGGTATGATGGACCGAATTAAGTAACAGATTATTGCGAATAGTGGATCGGAGATCCATTTGTAAAAGCAGTTTTTTGATACATAATGCTTTAAAGCTCGTGTGAGCGAATATCGGCTATAAAGTTAGGAGAACGTATCATGATCGGAAGCGTTTGACTGGGCAAAGTTTACGTGTAATAAGTCCGCGCAAATTGAAACAAGACACGCAATCAGAACATCCAGTTATCGATGTATAACACAATACACGTTTACGGGAGGGCAAAGAACGGTGAAAAATATTGAATACGAAGAGACGTGCGAGAATACGGACAAAAAAGAGTGAGCGGGAAAAATGTAATTAAAAACAACAGAGAGAACGAAGAAATCGGCCATTAGGAAAAACAGAAACGCAGCAGTGCAGGGCGAGAGAAAAAGGTGAAACATAGCTGGGATCGCGCGCATAAAAGGAAAACGTTAAGTACATTTCGAACGTTTGTATAGAGCAATTAGTATTTACAAAGGGGGTAGGCAAGGCTGGAAGCAAGTTTGAACCTTGGGGGAGAAATTGAACTGGAGCAACGGCAATGAAAGTATATACGAAATTGGTGTTCGGAAGGTAGGCTGGAAGGTGGGAAGGGACGGGTACGAAGGGGGATGAAGTAGGCGAGTGAAAAGAGAATCGAGCAAGGGGGTTGACGAGACCACATGCTGCGAATACTCTTCTCGCATACTGTCCCCTATCTCTCGTTCCTACCTACTATACGTGCTACGCTCCCTTTTCCTTCACCGTCCCCCGTGCCAGATCTCGTTTTTCCTTTCTTCTTTCCACTTCGCGCGCACTGTTAGCCCCTTCCTATCGCTTCACTGACGCTTCGGCGAGGCCTCCCCGAACCGACGACCATCATCAAATTTTTCAACCAGACCTTTTAACTTTTTTTTTCGATCAAGTGTGTACTGTCGTTTGCGGTCGGTATTACCATCATCGAGCTTTTTCCAATCGAGCCATTCAATCTCTTTCGTGGCTCAAAATTCGTTTGAAAAATTGAAATTGAAGTGGATGATGCGGATGCATTGACTCCAGCGAAGGAAAACGACGCGAGTATCGTGGGAACGATGCAAGATAATAAAGAAGAGTGCTACAAATTTCGTCTCCCGGCAGTATTCGAACAGTATTTTAATTCTAGGTGACTAAATTCGAGCAAGAACAGTCGCATCGACAGATTCCACGTTATATAGCATCCGCGAGGATCGACAAGGCCACGCCCATCCGGATATCGATTCGTTGACAGCGTTGCTTTTCGCTCACGCCTCGGACATACCAAACTCGAAACGACCAACAGTGTCGTCCCCTTTAATTGTCTCTACTAATTTCTTCCGGTTTCGGCCCCTGTCCTTTTTATTTGAATTTACTCTCTTTATGCCGTACGTAGAGGACGGGAGAAGATCGATTTCCTGAAGAAATCTATCTCTCGTTTCGTGATGAGTGTTCCATCCGAGGACACTCGAAAGAGACTCGTCTCGATTCGCCTGTGCTTGCAAACTTCGAACGAAAATCATTTCACGAAAGAGGTCTCGACTGTTCGATGTTGGTCTCTGCTATCAAAAATATCAATATTTTATTGCTGTTTTTAAACGATGAATGTGAATAATAACGAAATAAATCTTGTTTCACATGTGAAGCAACATGGTCTCGTTCAATAGGATATTATAGACACGCGATAATATGATCGTTTCATTTCACTGCAGTTGTTGAAATAACTGCCGAGGGATCACATAACGATGACAAAAGGTTGGGAAACGAAGATTAGGCAGTAAAAGAGAATACGATTAACACAAATGTAGTTTACTTGTTTTAAAAATAACAGTAAAAATTTCCATTGTATTTTAAGAAAGTGACACCGTTTCTTTTGTTATCGTTTCAATAATTTGTTTCTCCTTCGGGAAATTAGCATGTAAATGTAAGCACCTCGAACAATCATCGTACATTTTACTAAAAACGGAATACATTAATTTTATCAGAGTTATCTCTACTTTTAATTAGATCGAAATTACGTTAGTAGGGATACGCTTATTATTTTTGGCCAAAAACTAGAAGTGACATAATTTAAGGAAATATACAAATAGAAATGTGATTATTTTGTTATCATTGTTCGGAATTTATAAGGTTGGTATGTGTGTGGCAACAGTATTATACTATCCTAGTCCATTTCTGGGCCCGAAATAAATCATATTATCTTTTAATTAGATCGATGCATCATAAAAAGGAGACGTTGGAATTTATCTCCAGCTCGTAATAATATTTATTACGGCTCGCGTGTTCGCGCGTATATACGTGTGTATTGACGTTATTTACGTGACGTAATAAAGAGAATCGTTGGTTTTTCCGAGAGTTTGAATAAACCATAATTATCTAGATTCATGGTGCTCCCAAATCGTATCAACACGTTTTGATAATGACAAGGCGCACAATAGGATCGAAATACGAGCTGAAAATATTGTTTCGCCTGAAAAGTCGAAATTAAATTACTCGTAGCAGTTTGTAACTTGAGTCATGTACATTTTTCTAGGTATCGCATCGCATCATTAACAGGCTATTACGACAAAGAAGAGCGTAGAATCAGAGGAGAGATACAAAGGAGAGATTTTTATTAAAAATAGAAATTACTCGCAGAGAAATGACGTTACATTAAACGCATTTCGGAGATAGTTTTGTCGAGCAATTTGAAAAGGTTAAGTTTCTTTAAAGCTATCATTAATGGAACGGGGAAACTGCTACGTCCGTTTACTCTTAACCACGAACCACGTCGTACGGTTCATTATGGGAACTAAGAATTGTCGACGAGAAAGAGATGGTACTCGAGAAGAGCCGTCCGAATGAGTGAGTTTGCACGTGCACGAGTATACGCGCGTGTACATGTGAAGGGGGGGATTATGGTCGGAGGGGCAGGGGGAACAGAAAAAGCAAAGTGGCGTGGTGTCGAAGCCGGGTGGGGACGAGGAAAGATAATAGGGAAGGAAAGAATAAGAGCAACGGAGCAATAGAGGGAAACAAAATGTTCTGTATCAGCTACAGATGGGGTCCACGGGAACATACATTACGAAACTGCCAAGGATCAAAGTCAATGCGTGCATACGACGTTAATTCGATCGTTCGCAACGTACGCGTGCAGATGTACATATACTGCGTCGTACGTTGACGAAGAGAACGCGTGGTTTTAGGAATAATAATGTTCCACGGAACTGTCTCGTTTCCTCTCCTGTTAAGTCGGCCACGAAAATGGAATTTCTCGTACGAATAGTTTTACCATGAAACTTAATACGGATACATAACGTTTCGTGCTAAAACGAGCTTGATTTCGTTTTCCTCGCTGAGCTTATTTATCCGATGCGTAGCTGTGGAAAGTACTCAACTTGATTAGCGATGAGAGCTGCCGTAAAAATTCGTGTGAAAGAAAATAAACGGTATGTATAAAGAGAATGACAGAATGAGGGATGGAACATAATAGGCAAGCAGAGAGAGAGATGTAGAGAGAGAGAGAGAGAGAGAGAGAGATTTGTTTCGGTGTACATACGGTGCCGACAACCAGGGCTGCTTTCGGCGTGGAAAACGAAGAGGATAAGGTTTAGGCGGGGGAGAGGGAGGAGGGTCTTCTAGCTCCTTCGGGCTCCTTCGTGCTCCTTCGTACTTCTCCAAGCTCCTTCGGCTTCTTTTCTTCTTTCCGGGTTTTGCCACGCTCACCGTGACACCACACGGCCTTCGGTAGAAGACGACGGAGGACGCCTGTGCAGAACCCTCGCCCTGCTTCTAACGGTTGGCCACCACCGGAAACCAACAACCAGGCGCCCCTTTTCACTTCTTCCAATTTTTCTATTTCCGATTCGGTTCATTCTTTCTGCCACCACTTCCTTCATTTGCATACACATTTATTTGCAGCTCGATTAAAATTGCTATACCTCCTGTGTTAGTGTAAAAAATTATCTGTGTAAAAAAGAAGATAGCATAATCTAACAGATCCTAATAGTTGAAAACATGAGAAGCATGTATCAGACTAAGAAATACAAGGCAGTTACACATTTAACTGTGTCTGTAATGCATGTAAAATTATTCAACGTTAAGGAAAATGCAAATTGGAGAAACATCGATATAATGTATAATGCAATTATGAATGGAGTACACGTAAAAGTTATAAAGCAGAAGTGCGAGCGACGCAAGTTAAATAGAACGTAACAGGATTAAGGAATGAATAACGTAACTGATGATGTAGCGCGCTTTTCATCGAGTAAATCATAATCTTGACGCATCGGAGAGTAAACTGTTCGGTCGGTTAGGAATAAGTTGTAGAATAAAAAGTAAAAAACAGATGAAACCCTCTTTCACGAGAGAGCAAAATGGTGACGAGGGCGCTTTGGATACGGTCCTGGTCGGAGTTGGGCGAACATAGTCGAGGACGACCGATCTTGGCGGAGGCCCGTAGCCATGTGTTGCGGTCTGCCGTGAGTGCTTCTGACAAGGGAGGTGCGGTGTCTGCGTTTTTTCTTTACTCGTCGTAGACTAGAAAACCGGGGTTCATCAAGTACAGAAACGGAGTACGCACGGCCACGGTACATTCGGATAGTGTGAAACGAAGTTCAGTGGTGTCCAGGTGCGAGGAATATTCGACATTTAGAAAAGAAAGTGTGTGTGCCTCTGCGTGTGTATGCGTGTGTTTCTCGCGCGGCGTCGGCCGAACGAGACGACGAAGGAGCTCTGCCTGGTCTCTGGATGTGTACGCGAATCGTGCACCTTGGTACGTGTGACTGTAGAGTTCCCGATCGAAACGAAGTAACGAAGCACCGATCCGGAGCAGTTGAAGACCGGTAGACATTCGGGAACGTAAAGACTGAAACAGAGTCATCGAGTGAATACGAAGAAAGAGAGAGTACACACGATAATCGTATCCTCGATAGCTGCCAGATAAAGACGCAGGCTGCGTGCAAACTTCTCTCTTACACACGTATACTCGTACGCAGAGTGAAAGAGAGAGAGAGAGAGAGAGAATCAATCAACACGCACACATACTGGCATGTATGCACATGCACAAGTATTACATTCTTTCGTACTCACTCTCGTGGACGTTCTCTCTCTCTCTTTCTCTCTGTTTCTCTTCTTCCTTTCCCTTTTTCATCCTACTGTTTCTGTCCTTTCTCGATAGCTCTGTCTCTGTGTTCGACTTTACGTGTGTAGCAGCCAGGGTGAGCGCGCGAGCGAACGACAAACGAACGAATGCGCACGGGCATGCTCGTTCCTGTGTTGGTATTAACATCCCGTTCGTAGTGTTTTGTGTATTCTGCTTGTAGCGAGTGTCGCCCGGACATATATATATCGTAACTATCGCGAGAGAGTATGGCTGGTTGATCGAACGAACGATGCCCAACTCATTTCACATTTCGTAACATCTCACTCATACACGGTATCTCTTTTTTGTCTCTCTAGAAGTCAAAGGAGCAGCTATCGAATCTGCAAGGGTCGAGTATCGGTGGTCGTGTGAGAAAAGGACTCAAGTGTACGATGTACGCGTCCTCGGACTCCGGGAAAGTGCTACGTATGCTTGTTCTTGCATCGCATGTTCGTGTTTATCGAGTGTGACGAAAAGTAGCGGTTGATCGCCGTGTTGTGCAGACCCACCTCGAGTGCTAAAGGGAATCTTAAAGCGAGATGGTCGGTGTGCGTGTGTAGCGTCGTGAGAAGAGGAAGAAAAAGGAAGAGAGAACGAGCGAGCGAAAGAGAGCGAAAGAGAGGTAGAAGTGGCCCGCGACGATAGAGACGGACCAGAGCTGAGTGAAACGACGAGCGCGAGTGAGAGTGAAGTCGGACAAGGAACACCGGTTAGTTAACGCTGGCCGAAAAAGAAGAGGGACGCGTAAAGCGTCGCGTGGATATTCGAACCTCTCTGTGCATACGTACACGATGCAAAGTGCACGCACGGTGTGTACTCCTACGTGTATCTGTGTGTTGCGCTCGCTTGTTGGCGCGCGCGCGCGTTCCGCGTATTTAAACGTATCGAGATCTAGTTGAGTGATTCGTATTTCGCTGGTGTGCTCATTTGTGCGTGGCTATGTAGGTGCGTGGGAACGAGGTCGCGAGGTGAATTTACAACTCCGTCACGAAACGCTCGACATTGCCGGAAAATTGATCATCTTTCTTGGAACTGGATTACCTTGTGGGATACGTTGCCCTCGATGAATCCGTACAAACGATAACGCACGCTGTACAGTAAGACACCCTTTGACGAGGAGGATGGGAGCCTAGGGAGACCCGGGGAAGGAAGGGGCGGATTTTTGTTAAACGATCGACGCGCATTCGTCTCATCGATACAAGCGCACGATGGTAAGCAGCTCGTATTTCTGTTGATTCACACAACACGTATACCGGTACTTTTTTCATTCGTGCCTGTACGCACACTTGCGTGCACCGGGCCATGTACATTGCGTTCACCACTTGCCGATGCGTGCCTGTGTCGCATCGTGTCGTGTCGTGTCTTCTCGTCTCGTCTCGTATTGTATCGTATCGTGTGGTGGCGCGGCGCGTATGCGTACTCGCGCGGTTTTCACTGTGTGCGACGGCTCGCATCGAGTGTCGCGAGCTAAAATGAAGCCGGTACGTGTCGCGCACACTGTGTTCCTCTGCGAAACACAGCAATCCTTTAGCCCGGCTATCTCTCGAACCGGTACCGGTCTCCACCACTGACCCTTCGACGCGACATGACAATTTTTTTTCCTTAAAAAGTCACACGAACGACCGTTTATTTTGAAAATACTGATATCTTGTACTTCTATAAGCATAAGATAATGTGTACTAACAGATATACGTTTCGTAAGCACGCAGAGCTCGCTAGCAAAAATTGAAGCGCATTTTTTTATCTGCTATTCAAACGTTGACAGTATGATGCGAGCGGTATTTACATGTCTGTGCTATGCATATTATTTCAATTGGTTATAGCGTGTTTTTGAACATAACAATTCATGGAACATTCATACACGCCGCGATACGTTTTACGAGTCACAATCGATTGCGATCACAATGGACGCGACCTCGTCTTCGCCTTTTTTATCCTACCTTCATCTTCATCCGAGAGTTCACTGGGTCGTCTTTACCACTGGATCGATCATTCTTTTTGGCATTTGTTCGTTCCATATTTCCAAATTTCTCCTTTACTACGTTTCGCTCCTTTTATCGTTTAGACAAGGAAATGCGAAACTATTAATGCAAATAACAATTTTGTAAACTGCAAGAATTTTGGCATTATGTTTTGAGCACAACGCTGCATACGTTAAGCTTTATCGCATATCATTTGCAATATTGTGTCGTAAGAAAAAGTCTAGAGAGAGTCGTAAGTTTTACGAGCGTTTATATAAGGAGAATATCGAATAAAGTTCGAATGCTACACGTACGGAATTCAGAAACGACTTCGTATTTTGAAGTTTTCGTCACGCGAAGTTATAAGTACAATTAAGAAATAGTAAATGATTGAGAACTTTCAATATTATGTAATCGTATCGCGTAGTGTTTTTTGATCGTTTTAAGTTGGGCTAATTAATAAGATAATTTTCATATATATGCTAATTACGGCGTGTGTGATAAAACTAAGTAGAAGATAAAATAACGGACTTATTCTCGTTTTACGTAATATGAATTTAATGTACTCGTATCTCGTTTGCGGTATCGAATATCTAGGGGGGCGTACGTTCCGTGAAAGCCAGACGTTCGTTCGAAACAATAGTTTTGTCAACGTTAATCGCCGGACGATCGATCGACGCGATAACGCACACCCACAGCGTTGATTTCCTGCAAATACCTATCCCGCCGTTTTACTTTTTTTAAAGAGCTATTAGCGTATCATGGATGTTTATGCAAATGTCGTTGCCGCAATCAGAATTAAAGGAACGGAAAGTGAGGGTGGGAGGGAGGGAAGAAGGGAAGTCTTTCTTCTGTAAATGCATATATGTAGTAAAAGAATTTGAATTTCATACAACGCGAAGATAATTGAATAACGTCGAAGTGTGCAGGGAAATACATACTTCATCAATATTTATGCGAATATTTTATTTCAGCTCGTTTCAGAAAGTATAGGATTAAACCCGTCCGTGCATTGTGCAGCGACCTTTTTTTTATTGGCCATCCATCTGCACGATCCGCAGCCTAGAGATTGTTATCGCATTTCACAGATACGTTTTCATTTTACGACTATGTATGCGTAACATAGTCATCTATCGATGATTAATGGATAAAGGCGTTTCGTAATGGTTACTTCCGTTTTTCCTGCGACATCTGCTCGCTGGCGCTAATGGCGAGACTCCGGTTAACGAACAGAAGCGATATAATTTCAATTAATTAACTACAACCTGCGCAGGACGAGAACATTTCGTGTGATGACGACGAGTATAGATGCACACGTATGCATGAATACGTTATGAGGTACGATACGATCGTCTATTGTTGATTCAGAACTCAAGGGGGAGAGAGAGATGGAGAGCATACGGTGAGTGAACCCAAAGGATTCTCGTGGAGAGTAATTAGCGGTCTTGGGTTAAGGTGGGGGTCGACCTCGAGGTGTCGTTAACGAGCGGTTTAAACGGCCTCCTTCTTCCGAGAAAATGGAAAATCGATGCTCGATCGATTTCTCTAGATTGCTTATACACATTTAGGTTGTTCAGCTTTCTTCCGGTATGTTTCATCGTCGCTGGAACGCGACCGCTCGCCATCCCTCGTTCATTCAGCGTTGCTCATCCATCCCCTTCGTTCAGTTTCCTTGACCCCTCCACCCCCCTTTCTTCGAGTTTTTCCGTGATACGCGTTACAGCCGGTCCTTTTGCCCGCACTCGAAAGAATGCGATATACAACGACCGGAAGAGCTGTTCGTGCATCGCGATATATTGACCTTTGTTAGATTTCGGAATAACCTCGAGCGATTATCCGTAACGTGAAAAAATGCACAAGATAAGCGTGTTAGATTCAGAAAAACGAAGAGACGCAAGAAAAGCATTAATAACGTCCTCTTCATTGCTCGGCTGCGTATGTGTGTATACGAACTAGCACGAGGTATGCATAAAATATGCAAAAGAGACAGCTGAAGTATGCAATATGCAAAACGCGTACGTTATGAAAAATATGCGAAATACTAAAATACATTTCCACAATCTATTAATGACCAGATAATTTTCTTCCTAGTAACTCTTGTTTGTTTATCCTTTCTAAAAATATACATTTGCATAAATATCCGCGGCGTAATCGAGCTCTTAACTTAGCATCGCACGCGAGAAAAGTGTTACAAATTAAAATCAGAAATCCGAGGTGTATGCATAAATAGAAAACTTTCCTCGGGAATCGTATCTCGGCGCACGCATTGCGTACATCCAATTGCCTTCTAAACTTTAGACTTCGTTACGAAGTGTAGCGATCTTTATAAGTAGTTATGACTATTTAAATTTATCCCAGCATATTTTCTCATCTTGATTGTCGGTCGCTGGAACTACATGAGAATAAAAGCCGCGATACCCAGTGTTTTCAACAGCCTTCTAGATTTCTCGAACAGTTCATTGATAAGAGCAATACTGCTCGAAATATCTAGCTGGTTGCGTGTACGCGATCGGGGAACAATGACAAGTATAAAGTTTGTTTTAATTAGCGAGAATTATGTGTACATTAATGTAATCTCCGATATTGATTAAGCGGCCGCCTTTAGACGCGCGGTCATCAAACGACCGTCGTGTTTCCAGCGATAACCCTAGCTCGATAAAATTATACGTAGGTCCCCCTCATCGTCGATACATTATTATTTAGTCGAGCAACAAAAGTACACAGTAAGATACGTGACGTTTAACGCTACGACGAGTAGCTGTACAAGTTTCAAGATCAACTCTTTCCGAGCGGCCAGCAATTCATCAAAGAGTCGTGCTGTGTACGTAAAGAACGCTAAATATATTTAAAAAGAAGACCGGTGCTATTGCGGCATCGTCGTCGTTGGCATAACTTCGAGCACGGTTGTACGCGTGAACGTTTTGATCAGGACTGTACTGGATGAACTACGGAAGGGTACCGAACGCGGAAACTAATTGTCCGAAAGTACCGAATGTTTGATCGCCTCCTCGAAAAGACGCGCTTAAGAAATCGCTTTGACGAGAGGAAAATAACGCGGCACCGCGCAGTTCTCGTCTCGTTGACGCGGCTTTTTCGCGAACGGATAACACTCAATCACACGGCCAGATGCACGGTCAAAGCGAATCACGGCCAATACTTTCCCAGGGCAGAATGTCGAGTCTACGAGCAAGCACAAAATGGCTGCCAGCAGGAACGATCGACCGTGCGTGCGTGCGAGCAAGCGAGTTAGGAGATGTTGTTTCTTCTCCTTTGCCCTCCTTCACCATCCTCCATTCCTTCCTACATGCATACATATACAGACAGAATTCATTCTCTCTCTCTCTCTCTCTTTCTCTCTCTCTCTCTCTCTCTGGATCTTGATTTCTTTTCGAAGGCACACAAATACAAATGTTGCTTGCATCTTTTCTCACTAACGCTCGCTTATTCCTTGTAGTACGAGCTCTATCCCTTTCCTTTTCCCTTTAACCATATAATATCTTTTTTCATTCACGAGGTGCAGTATCGTACCCACCCCGCCTGCTACCAGTTTACCTTTTCTCTTTAACTTCTTCCTCGCTGCATCTCGCCGTCTTCGGCTCGAACTGTCCTTTTCTCGCGTGCATTATATACGAATAAACACGATCGGGCACAGGTATAGCCGCTTGTACGAGGGACGTGTTCCTCTTGTTTGCACCGCTCAACCGTCGAAAACCGGTGGAGGCAGCAGTACGTATCGCGCTGGGTCCATCTCGTTCGATTCTTGTGTACATCAATTACCGCTTCATTAATCTGTCGCGTATGTCAAGGAGATAAGAGTTCGTCATCGTAGTCGTGCCGGCGATATTGCTTTTATTGACGAGAGAACCGTTTTTATTAATAACGTTCGTTTCCGTTACGATCATTACATACTCCTATCGTCTCGCAATGTTAGGTTCTCAGGTACGTGTTCTCTCCGTTTCAATTCCTTCACCGTTCTTCCTGTTTTATTACAGGAATTCCACGACTGAACGATACATACGATTCTCGTAATAACTTCGTATTTTATCGCGGGCATTACTTTTGCCCTAAGCCAACCAATTAAGGATTCCCTAAACCGTTTTAATCTTTTTAAGGCAATATCAACTTAACGAGGAACATTTACTTAGGTTTTTATGTATGTTCACGGAACCTGGCGGGGTTTAAGATGAAAATGAGTTAAAGGAGAGCTCGGCGAGGTATTACATATCCAGTACAGCGCGTTCGGAGCATGGGTCGTGTATCATAAAGCAGAGGTTGCGTCGCGTACCGCGGCTCGACGTCGATGCCAGCGAGGCTCGTATAGACAGACGTGCGTTATAGCGGCTCCAATACACGGCCGCTTGCGGCTCTCGCAACGTTCCAACGATGACCGCATACGTACTAATTGTGCGGCGCAACCAGCCAAGCTACATTGTTCCGCGTCATATATATGGATCGCATACACGCCAGCAGTCTCTCGATAGAAAGCGTGTCTGTACCTTTTTTTTTTATCTTGATTTGTTACTCGCCGCTTTTTAATGCCACGCGTATTTGTACAAAACCGATACACATATTCGTTAACAGGCTTCTGTACATGCCCATCAACACAGACTGATTTGTTTTTCTAATATGTTTGCACCGGTCAATTTATTCGTGCGATGAATATTTGGTCTTCAAATGTATTTCAACTGCACATTTTTTGTTTACAGCAAATTCGCGTTTAAATGATGCATAAGTGTCCACTCGGGGTAGATAAAGATTCACGTTTGAGTTCGCAGCGCTGGCCACGTGAGCGATAAAAAGAAACGATAGTTCTTATCCAATAATCTGAGCAATTATAGAAGCAAACGTCGAACGGCCTATATTTATTTTGCTAATACCAATTTTACATGTGTTTCAACAATTGCAACGATGATTTATTATCACTCGTGGTTATGTCGCGAAACGTGATTAACGATGGTCTATAAAATAGCTTGATTAAGAAGAGAATGTTAAGAGGCGGATAACACGAGGTAATAAAAATAAGGTAAATAGTTCCGAGGGGCGGAAGAGGAACAAGTGAAGAGAGAAAAACAATGGAAAAGTCGAAGCTGTTAAAACGAAAGGAAAAAAGGGGCCGTAAAAGGGAGTAGGTCTATATAGGTACAATAGAACTAATACAATGCATCGAAGGGGACGAAGCTGGGTCTACCGGTGTCGACTCGAGGCTACCTAGTTTAAGAAAAGACAGGTAGTAGATATCGGTGAGGCGATAAAATGGCGAGAATCTAATAGTTTCCAAGTCGTTAACATAGCTTAGCAGTAAAATTTGATCAGCCAGGTATACTTTTGTTGTAAAATGTGTCGAGAATTTGAGAATGGTTTATTAAAACTGTACATTTATTTTTTATAGTAAAAGAGTTATTGTATCCCGCGCTGAAGCGAGACGAAACGATCTCGCCGGTCCGGTATTTCGTTGTAAA
>NW_017145181.1:37521-58024 GCF_001652005.2 Ceratina calcarata
TTTATTAGAAAATTGGAGTTATATACTTATTTGTGGCTGTTAGAGGAAAACCGTTGAACAATACTTCATCGAAATTAGTAAAGCTTTTATTGTATCCCGTGCTAAATTTGCGAGATGAAACGATAAGCTCGTAATCTTGTTGCGAGTCGAAGTAAAGCGGTCGAGCTCGCACGGTTGCTCGTGGAAGAGGAAAAAGAAGGAGAAGAAAGAGAGAGAGAGAGAGAAAAAAAACAAGTAAAAGAAAAGGGGACGAGAAGAGAAGAGGGAAGGTAAAAGGTTGGTGATTCTCTGAAGGATTACGCCAGTGGTCGATGGTATCGGCGGATTTGTGAGTGAGTGAAGCTCTTTGGTGGGGTAGAGCCCCCGATGGTAGTGTAGTGATGCCTCGCATCGTTTCGCCTCGCTTCGTCTTGCCTCGACCCCTCCATCAGTTCACTACAGCTCGGCTACGGCTATAGCACGTCGCCGGGTCTACTCTTCCCCTCTTGTTGCGACCCCTAACTTCGACTCACCTCGGTAAACGGCAACCGTGTATATAGGTATGCAAAGATATAGCTATTAACCCCTCGTTTAATACGAAAATCAACACTGTGTTACATTATGTATCAGAAGCACATTGAACAGAGCTGTGTTCAACAAAATCCTGTTACACGAAGCCCGCCAAGGTATGATAGAAAAGTTGAGATTGAGTCGTTTCGAACAAAGTATTAATATATATATATATATACGTATGTATATATATAAGCACGGAACGATTCTGAGAGTTAAGAACGATTTTATCAAAACCGCATTCCGATGAATGCCTGTATTAAGTGGCATTAATTTCTGTTGTCAATCGACGCTGTTCGAAGCGCGTAACAACTCGTGTTACTCACGCAATCGAATCATTTAACGTTGTAAATTTTCTTCCCAGGCATTGCTTGTACTGTCCACGGCAGGATGGAACAATGGAAACATTTGTCGAATTTATGCGGTTACAAGGAAAACCGGTTTTTTTCGAGTACCTACCCAGTTTCGCGTTTTAAAGTCGTTACCCTTCCATAGAGAATCCTGCTTTTCATATATGTGTGTCTAGTAGAGAATGTGTCTACCCTTTCGGTACACACGATATGGAAGTCATGCGCATCGTGTTGAAACGCGAAAACCGCATGCCCCCCATTACACACATCTTCTCCTCTCTGCTCTTTTCGCCTCCTTCCACGTTGCGGCGTGCATGTAAGTACATACCTACGTAGGTACGTACATTCTCACGACGACGACCGATACATAGGATTACTTTGCGGCACGGAAAATAACGTGAAAGAGAATACGTACTTTGAATACGGCTTATTCGCGAAACGAATATTGAACGGTGCCGCATTAGGACCATTATACAGGTTTTAATTAGCTTTTGCTAATTAAACTAATTACCAGGCCAATTAGCAGATCGTCCGTTCTTTTTTTTTTTGTTCGCTTTCCGTAGAGTAGGTTTTCCGAAACGAATAAAGAACAACGTTGATAAATACGTATTTGTACGTTTTCGTTCGGAATACACGTTTGAAATTTATGATCGCGCGATGAGCAAGATTAATGGACGTAAGAATATGTAAATAAAACCGAACCGGCGCGTTACGTAAGAGGCGGCTGGGTAATCGTCTAAAATGCGATTGATTCATTTTTTGATGATGTACATGCAGCGATAACGGTTCGTCATCTCCTTTTGTTCCCCCCTCATCGCAGTTACACACTATTTAGCGTTTCTTGTAGCCACAGTGTCGCAAAACTGGTTTATTACGTAAACGTGATCTCAAAGTTCCTTTCTAACCGATTACAAGATGCCACTCATGGATATTTGTCTTGTTTATCGTACACTTAAGGCTACCGCTGGTTCTACGATCGTTGACTCTCTTCTCTTCGCTCCTCGGAGAAGACCGTCAGAGTAGCGCGCATTAAACAGTTGCACAAACAGATCAAAATTGATCCTCGTCGTTGGGAGGGTGCAACTACGATTACATACCTTCCTCCGGGACTTTCGCGCTCCTCCTATTTTGTCAGCTCGCATTTTTTTTTTTTTTTAATTACTTTCCGACAAAAAGTAAAACCTTGTATCGTCGATAGCGTGCAAAGTATTATTGAACTTTTTTTTGTATCGGAGTCACTAAATCAATCAACGTGGCCATAAAAATAGACAGAGTGGCAGGGAAATGAAAACACGAATATATGAATAAAAATAGAACGGAGCGAGGGTGATAAAAACAGACGGTAGTAAAATAAGAGCGCGGACAAGAGGCTAGACAATCGTAACAGTGAAAATTCACGATTAAACGTAAAGCCCGCGATAAATAATAGAGCGGGAACGGCGCAGTAGAATGCATTACGAAGAGAGCCGGTTTAAACGGTTGTTCGATCGAGCATAATTGATATATACAGTTGAAGATTTAATGACAGCAATAATTCGTAACAAATGACGGGAATAGTGGTATTATTTCTACATAATAACTGCCGCGGCGTTGGCGGCTATGTATATGGATAGAGAATAAAGGATAGGAGGAGCAAGAAAGAGCGTGATCGGAGGTGGGGGTAACGATCAATTCAGTGAGAGGCAGACGGTCAAAGTCGATGCAGCCGGGGTATACCTCGCCGATGATCGTTCGATTGAAAAGGTTGTTGGCGTTGCCGGGCGTAGGGAAAAATCGAATGGAAGTGTTGAACTGATTCGGACCTATATAAAAAGTAGTTAAAAATACAGTGGCCAGAGGGAATAGCGATTTCTGGGCAACATCGAGTTTGATTGATTTCAATATTTCCTCCCTAAATATTAAACCGAATTGTGCATTTGAGCAACGGATTAAACGTATCCCTTTTCCTAGGATCCGCCGATTTTCGATGGTTGTCAGTAATACGTATTTGCCATGCGTGAAAAAGAATTACAGAGTTAGAGCTAATCGATCCGTGGTTAGTCGAACAGTACGCGAACAGGCAATTTAGGTGGTTCCTGTAACGAGACATAATTGGTAATTCCAATTTGCCGTTGAAGCAACGCGCACGATCCCTGTTGTATTTGCCCGATGGATAACGCAAACCGTTATCGAAAATCACCTAGCGTAGCGTTATCATGACGAATAGTCTGCGTATCGTAGCCTGTTGAGATTGTTGAAATCGAGTCGTGCTCGTTTCTCTTTTTTTTATCGTTGTCATTGTACGTGGCCGACACGACCGATTCAAATCGTAGTGATTATTGAATCGTTAAATACTAATCAAAACGAGTCCTTGAAATTAGTAAGTACATACGACGTTTGAGAGATAGAACATTGTATAAATTGACCGAAGACTGTTAATCAGATTATACAATGCGTTTGGTTATTTGCTCGTGGTTAAATATTTGACTTAAACAACGTCAGATAAAAACATACAGGCTTTAGTGTCGGTAAGTTTAAACTACCGACTTGTCGAGATCTAAAAATGTTTCGTTTTCTTCGCAACGGTCCGACGATTTAACATTGTTGATTTTAGACGGTACCGTTGTGTTTTCCCTTCTGTCAGTCTCTTTAAATACGTAAAAATGCGCGGTTCGGAGTTGGCGCGAATTCAATCGAGCGCGTTCAGCCAGTTACGAACGTGGGACGCGCGAATCGAACGTGTTTTTTTCACGTTCGAAGAAATTGGAATGTCGGTTAATAACGTCGACTATTCTACGAGTGATCACCGTTGAAACGGAGAAAGTACCGCGCATTGAGCGCAGCGCGAAACAACGGGTTGGTACATCGTCTCCGACGTTGATTGGATCACCGGCAAATGTCGCCGGGTAAATTAATCGTTCCCTGGCACGAATTCCTCGGCGAAGTGAGGATATCAATTTGTATACGAGCCATATTTTATCCGGAACGCGACAGTGTCGGCAACGTTTTAACCACGGAATCGACTATTTCAGTTCTCGACTATTCCTCACCCAACTAATTACACTTAAATCTGCCGGAACGATTTGATTCATAGGCAACAATTTTTCCGAGCGAGTCGTCTAATTTCATCGCACTAGTTTCTAGAAAAATACTAAACGGTTAATGGGGTTCAGTAAAGACAATGAGAAATAATACTGGGATTACACTGGTGTGAGTACCAAATTAATGTTATTACCCATCGCCATTAAACTCTCCTGCTCCCATTCCTTGTCTCCAATCTTTTTCGATGAACGCCAGTTTCGTTACCTTGTTTCCTAACGGTTTTTCGCGGTACGTCGACCGTCTGTTGGCGATCCTCCAAATGCTTGTACGAAAGCCGCGTCGCAAGCGAGCTAAGTGTGACGAAACCAACAAAGAAACAATTTACGCATCGTCGTATCGTGGAAGTCGCATTTCAAACGGAACGTGTTTGCTTTTTTGTTACAGGTCGAAAGCTTGGCAAACGATGGTAGCACGCCGCGAGTTGTCATAGCAGCGAGTTCGAAAAGCAAATCGCGTCCCGATTTGTCGCTTTATAAAAGGACCAAAGGGAGATCCGTCGGGAGCGCCTAAGGAAGAGATACACGGGGAAACAAAAAGGGCATTATTCGATGCGAGATGCGAGAGCGAGGCGAATCGAGGATAGTCGCGTGCAACAGATTTCGGTAAAGGACGGCGACAACGAGGAAAGACGAAGCGCGAAACTTTTATAAAGAGGAACGGTCGAAATCGTTAGAATTCGTTGACAGAGTGAAAGAGTTGGGGAAGAAGGGGGAGGAAGAAAGATAGGAAGAAGAAAGCGTGGAAAGGGGAGGCAGATGTATCAAAGATAAGAGAATGCAGCGCGGCGAGTAGAAAGCTTGAGAGAAGAAGAAGAAGAAGAGGGACCGCGTATACTGGTGGCCCGGGTGAAGGAGAACGGCAACGAAGACAAGGCGTCGTGGTGGCTGGTGAACGAGTTGCGTCCGCGTTAAGGGGAAGAAAGGGAATAAGAGGGGTGATCGCGGAGAAAGGGTGGACATATCCCGGGGTCATCGCGAATATCAGTGTGGAGGGTAGCCGCGAGACGATAAGTGATGTGTTCGATGGACGTGGCGCGTCTCGCGGGCGGTGGTCGGGGTAAAACGGACGACGCGTGTCGCGCGCGGTGGAATTGCGTGGAATCGGTGAGAACAGGCGGGCAGTCGGTGATCAGGCTGGCGGGCGCCGGGGAAACGTTTCAAAGGGCATGGCGACCACGCCACTAGGCGGTCGCCTCCCTAACGTAAACCGCAAAGGACCATCTCCGTTCGTCGGTGGTGGTGGTGGCAATCACGGTAACAACGGGAACAGTAACAGCGGCGGTGGAAACGTAATAGGCAACGGTAACAACGACGGCGGAAGCAACGGTAGCGGACACCCCGTAAAGAACAGTCATCACGGTAACAACAACAACAACAATAACAACAACAGTAACAAGAACAGCAACCACCTCGGTCGTCGTAGTAGCGACAGTGGCAACAGTGACGCGGAGAACCACCAGAAAACCGGTGGCGCGATCGAGTGCGGTAAGAACAACACCGGCGTTGGTGGTAGCGACCACGGGAACAACCACGGGAACCACAACGGTGGTAACGGGACTGGTAGCAGCGGGAGCACGGCCGGCGGTGGAAAACACAACGGTGGACAAATCGTCGGTGGTATCGTCGGCGGAGGAGGAGGAGGAGGAGGCGGTGGTGGTAGTAGTAGTAGTAGTAGTCACTCGTCAAAGAAGCAGGAACGCGGGCTAACGGGAAAGGAGCACCGTGATCATCGGCATCATCACCATCACCACCACCATCATCATCACCATCACCATTCACACCAGCACCGCGATCAGGGTCGTGAGAGATCGTCGCCGCCGTCGTCGTCGTCGTCGTCGTCGGGACAACAGCGCGAGCCTAAAGCAAGCACGGTGGCTGCAAACACCGATGAACTGGACCCGGCCGCGACTAATGCGACCAACAACTTCGAGTACGACGACAACGAATGGGACATCGGAATAGGGGATTTGATAATCGACCTTGATGCGGACATTGAGAAGACGAGGGACGAGAAATTGAGCTCAGGGACAGGCATGGCTTCTACGCCTGCCTCGGCAGCATCGGCATCGAATAACACGAATCATCATCACCATCATCATCACCACCAGCTGCAGAATTCCGCGAACGGTTTGAACTCGGCGAACTTGGCCGTAGCCACGACAAGCCCGAACGGTTGCAGCCAGTCGTCCTCCTCGTCGTCGTCCTCCTCGTCATCGTCTTCTTCTTCTTCTTCTGTCTCTTCTTCCTCGTGCTCGTCCTCGTCGACATTGTCGTCATCCGGCTTGTCCTCCGCCTCGTCTTCTTGCGGATTGAACTCGTCCGGACGGTCGAACAGTCCTGGTAACGGCAACGGGAGTGTGGGCAACACCGGTAGCAACGGTAGCACCGGAAACGCGAACGGTTCCTCGTCGATCGTTACGGGAACCTCTAATAAACAAAGTAACGCCGTGGTGAGTAGCGTGAACGCCGCGCACGGTAATCCCGGCAATCCCGGCAAAATGGCCGTTGAACACTCGGCCACCGTCGACAAAGGCCTGAAAATGAAGATTAAGCGTACGAAGCCTGGCACCAAGAGCAGCGAGGCAAAACACGAGATCGTCAAGTCGAACGAAATCAACGGAACCATATCGTCGCAGGAGACCGGAAACGGTGGTAGTGGTTCGGTGACTTCGGGCGGCTCGTCCGGCGCCTCGGGTAGCTCCGGTTCCTCTTCGTCGATCGGCTCGACCGGAGTCAGTCAGAACGCTCAAAATTCGGACTGCAACACTACCGGAACCGGTGGGACCGGTGCCGGCGCCAGTGGAGGTGTCGGTGGCAGTGGTGGTGGTGGTGGCAGCGGCGGAAATGGTGCGGGCGGTGGCAACGGCGGCGGCGTCGGTAGCGGCGGTGCCGTCGGTTGCGGCGTCGGCGGAACTGGTGGCGTCGCCGGTTCCGGTGCCGGCGGCGGTGGTGCCGGTGGTGGTGTTGGAAGTGGTGTTGGTGGTCAATCGTCGTCTTCGAGCAAATCGAAACCGAGCCACTCGACCGGTTCGACCGGCGGTACCGGGAGCACGACCTCCTCGACCGCCGGTTCGAAGAGGGGCTCGAGTGGGCATCGCAGGGATAAAACAAGGGACAAGCATGAGAAGCCGCAGAGTAACCACGCGGTTAATCAGCAAAGTAAATCGGAGATGAACGGCACCGGGAGGCCCAGCAGCGGAAACAGTATGGGGTCCAGTGGGAGCAGTGGCGGTGGTAGCAATAGTGGCGGTCAAAGTCAAACTTCTAGCGGACCGGGACCGGGACCTGGACCGGGTATAGGGGTTGGGGTTGGGTCTGGAGCCGGGGCCGGAGCGGCCACGCAATCTCAAGGTCCGCCGGCTGCGGCGACGGCCCCTCAACAGAATCAGGGACCGCCGCCTAGTTCGCGGACTGGGTTCTCGGTATCCCAGGGACCTGGTCCACCGTCTAGCTCGGCTACAGCCCCGTGTCCACCCCCGAGTCCGGCTAGCGCGACTGCTGCCGGACCGGCCGCCAAACCCGAGCAAACCAAACTAGCATCGGTGACTGGTATCGGTGCACCGATCACCGCAACGGCCGACGATTCCATGGACTCCGCGGCCAGTCCTCCGCCTGCCAAGAAAATGAAGACTTCCTCCTCCGAACCAAAGGTAATATAGAAAGGCGATAATTATCAGTTGTTATCATTTCATTCTTAACTAGACATACCTTTTTCTCTCTCAAACTCGTATCCCTCGAATTTGCGCTTATCTTCCAATGTACTCTAAGATTTTTATCTCAACTCGAGTTTAACACTGAACCTTCTTAATGCACCGATCAAACGACCGTCTTGACGCAAATCGAAACGGAAAGAAACAAAAAGAAGAGTAAATTTGTTTTGTCATCTTGATGAAGTTGTAATTGTTATTTAAGTTGGTATCAAACTCAAATAGCAATGCTAAGATTAAATTCTGCTCAAATGTAACAAATATAAATACAACAGATTTGTGTAAGACAAAAATTGTCTATACGTTTAGTGTTAAATCGAGAAGTATAGTTCACAAACTATATTTCTGAGCCCGGGCAAACGTATGGCTACGGTCGTCCATCGGAAAGTAATGCTACTAGAATTTAGTAGACAGAATTGGATTCTGTTTGGTCGACTACAATATGCGCGCGTTTACATTAGCGAAGCCAAGATCAACGAACGCCTTAGTGTACCTGTGCTATTTCTCGGTCGATCGGACGTTCTTGATTCGCGCTCGAAATATTGAGAACGTTATGTCGCTCAGAGGCTTCCGACTGGATTACGATATCGCGGTGGTCAATGTCGTCGGGTTGTCGAGCCATCATCGGCACCGACACCGGCGACCGGTTGTTCCATGCGAATCGAGATAGCCGGTGAGTGCTAGGAGGGTCAGAGGGGGGTCGCGAATTCGAGCCTCGACTCGAGACTAGGGACTGTGGCTCGCTTGGGGAACGGAAGCAGCTGGGGGTACGCGAAGGGGGTGAAATCAATACTCTGCGGTCTCCGCCCCCGAGAGTACGCGAACGAATACATGGGGAGGCAAACACGAGTGCCAACGGGACAACGTAATCGGCCTGTTCGAATTGCTCTTCCCGCTATCCCCGTCGCTTTCCATCTTTCTAATCGCTCGCGTTACCGTGCTTACAAACTGATTCCTTCCTGTTCCCCGTACCACCTAATCCCCGACTTAATCCGCTATATTCCGCATGGATGAAGCTTGCACGTTACAATTCAACATTGATACATTTCTATTTTAACGTTGCTTCTTGTAATCATGAAAATTGTACACTTCCTGTTTTATTTCCACTTCTCTAATATCGTTAGCACTAATTTTCTCCCAATACAACGAAACGTAGTTCCAGTAGGTTGAATTCTTAGTTACTTACTTTTGAAACGTTTGCTCGTAAAGCAACGTACGGCTCGTTGCTGAAAAGATAGTCGTAGGAAATAATGAAATCGTATTTCCGCGTAAAACGCAAAAGAGCGCTGCAAAACGCTATTAACGAGAAGAAAAGCTCCGCGCCGCGGAAAAGGTAATTGCCCGAGCTGCACGAATCAACGATAATTGTTCTTCCGTTCGTGTAGAGAACTGCACCGCGCGCGACGTATTCATATTTCGTTCCTCTGTTTGTAGCCGAATTTATATCACATTTTAATAATCACATTGCGTGCATTACATTCTAGTAATTATGTTGTGGATAACACAATTTAGATATGATGTACGCGCTGTAATAAATTTATTCGAGCCTCTGTCGCAAATTGGAAAAGTGTGGACGATTCCATGGTAGGTGATTAAAAGCGACGTCCCGAATTTGTTGCTTTCATTAACCGTTTTGCGCATATCAATTTGTATATAACGTTAAACACCTTTGTAACGTTGGCTTTCATCCATTTGTTCGCGCGTCGTTAATTATCTGCGAGTATACGTGGAACGCGGCTGCTGGGACGCGAGTCAAACGATTCCGTTGGTGAAATTAAAAGAAAGCTGAGGAAAAAGTGGGTATCGATTGGGTCACGGATGGTGCAGTTCGTATAAATCATCGTTATCAGGATAGAAATTATGCGGCGCAAAGTACATACGTTGCGTGACAAGACGAAGCGAGCTACAGCTATTAGCGAGGTATAGGCACACACGTGCTACGATTACATCCTACACGTGCACCGCTGCCTATAAACATGGAAAAGAGAGCAACTTTATCCATACTTTGTGAATATCGTTCATCCCCGTTCTATAGAACGATGTGAATCTCTCAGGTGTCTACTGTTTTCGAAACAAACCATTCTTTCCTCTCCTTTTCTCTTGTCAAGCAACGGGAAGAATTGAAAACGAGAATACATACATACATACATACATACATACATACATGCATACATTGCTGTTTTGTAAGTATGAAAGATGATTTTACAAAGAGATCTTCCTTGTAGACAACTGTCTTTCACCATACAATTCTTCGTAATATATCGTCCCTGTCTCTTTATTCATTTGTTTCAGTTATTGTCACAACATATCACAGAGCTTTTATACATAGAATAGAATCTTAAATTATAGCTAATTCATCGGGCACTAATGTGACAAATATTATTGCAATAGTTTGTGCGAGACATATCTTAATATTTACGCATGGCGAAAGTGCATGAACGGTATAAATTGCAATGCATGTGAAAACGAGCGGGGGATTGGATGAGCAAACCGAATGCCGATGAAATCACGAATGGCATCGATCGGCCGTGGCGGGACGTTCGTTGCGAATAAAACCGCAAAATCCCGTCGTTGATGGGGATTACGTGGGGATCGGGGCAAACCTCGTGATTAACCGTTCCGGTATACAGCGAATGTTCACGTTGCAGGACATGTCCGACGTTTGCGTCGGGACTAGCGTGGGAACCATCACCGAGCCAGAATGTTTGGGACCTTGCGAGCCCGGGACGTCGGTGACTCTCGAGGGCATCGTTTGGCACGAAACCGAAGGAGGTGAGTCTCTCTTTCCTGTTGGCCACCGGTCTAAATTTCGCGGCCTGCCGCCAACTATTTTACATGAATGATTGCTAAACAAGAAACCGATCACTCCTTTTCCCAAGTACGTCACAACATACTTGGGAAAAGCTTCGACCTTTAATCAAATTAAACATCCGTTTTCCGCTTTGATTAATCGAAATAGACTGTCTGTATAAATCGTTTGAAAATTTTTGGAAGTATCGAAGACGACAGAAATTATATTGAAAAGTAGGCTGATATATTTTATAATAATAGATTGATACATAAATCATTCGCATCGCAGGTGTGCTGGTGGTGAACGTAACGTGGCGAGGAAAAACGTACGTCGGTACTCTATTAGACTGCACTCGTCACGACTGGGCGCCACCGAGGTTTTGCGATTCCCCGACCAGCGATCTCGACGCCAGGACGCCGAAGGGACGTGGCAAGCGAGGAAGGGCGGCGGCGAACGCGACCCCGGGCAATGATCTGAGCAATTTCACGGAAACAAGGAGTTCGGTGCATAGTAAATTACGTAACGGTGGTGCAAAGGGACGACGCGGTGCACAAGGCTCGCCCGCAGCGAGTCCGAGTCCTGCCGCGTTTGTTCCACCTCGACCGGATCCAGCGGCGAAGCGAAAATCTCGGGGGCCGGAAGAGGAGGACAAGAACAAGAGAAGAGCTCCGCCGCCGACTCCGCCGAGCGGCTCGCCACCAGCGAGTCCTGTATTACTTGAATGCCCAGAACCGAACTGTAACAAAAAGTACAAACACATAAACGGGCTTAAGTATCACCAGAGTCACGCGCACGGATCGGCGGACGACGATGATACGAAGGAGGGTATTACAAGCATGTCCGAGAACGACGAGAGTAATATTGAAGTCCCGAGTCCTGCGACGCCGGTT
This sequence comes from Ceratina calcarata, assembly GCF_001652005.2. NCBI lineage: Eukaryota > Metazoa > Arthropoda > Insecta > Hymenoptera > Apidae > Ceratina > Ceratina calcarata. The sequence continues at coordinate 48,889 of NW_017145181.1, forward strand.
AAATCGCCGGCAGACAAACCCGAAGGAACGCCGCTCAGGCCGGCTAGTCCTCCCGCGCCCGGTTTACCGCCGGAAACACCTCCACCACCGCCGCGTGTCGCCTCACCAAGCATAGAACCTCCCGCGCCCATTATTGCCGTAGACAACAAAAATATCGTGAAGCCGGGCGTGCTGAGATTCGGTCAGGATGATTTACCGGCGCCGCCGCCGACGATACCGACCTCCGCGAGGCAGCAATCCACGCAGCAGCAACAGCAACAGCAACAGTCGAATTCATCGAGTCAATTAAGTGGCTCGAATTCGCCGCAAAGCCCTAGTCCTCGAGCGAGCCAATCGCCGAGGTCCGTACCGTCGCCGCATCCTGGCGCGACCATCCCGGCGCCGTTGAATATCCCTCAACCGCCTCAACCGTCCCAGATGTCGCAGCACCAACAGAACTCTCTCCTGCAGCAGAGTCAGCAGGCGTTACAGGCCGGTCAACCGGCGCCGCCGCCTCCGCCGCAGCTTCAGTCAAGCCAGCAGATGCAGTCGTCTGTGCAGCAACAGCAGCAGCAACAATTGCCGGCGGCGCATCAAATGTCTGTACAGCATCCGCTGTCGGCACAGCTCGGCCAGCCGACGCAAGCACACGTGGTGCAACAAGGTGGAATGCAGCAGCAACAGCAACAGTCGCAGCCTAGCGCGTTACAAGGTATCGCTAGTCAACATCCCACTCTTCAAGGATTGGCTAGCCAGGTGTCGCAGCAAGCGACGAGTATGGGTCAAGCAGCGCCTCCCTCGCAGGGTCATCCTGGCCAAGTACAGACGCATTTACAATCGCCGTATCAGAGCGTATCGTTACACGCGAAGATGCCACAATTCAAGGTTAAACCAACCGCGGCGCTAATGCCCGAACAGGATAAAAATAAGGATTCCAGGGCGTCGTCGAAGCCTCAAGGATACAAGAAGAAGTCGAGAAAGTCTCCGGGCGGTAGTCCGCACCCTTCGCCGTTGGAAGCACCGATGGTCGATCCGGCGCGTGAGGATGTCCAAAGTCCAGCGTACTCGGATATTTCCGATGACACGGCGCCTGTGTTGGAAGCGGAACCGGCGGACAAATCGAAGCTGAGTCAGGAGAAAGACGGGAAAACACCCGCGACCGCGCACCTGCCCGCGCACTTTAGTATGTATCCGTACTACGGCCAGCCCCCTTATCTTGTTCCAAATGTGCCCGAGAGTAAACCGATCGATCAGAAACCGAGCGATTTGACCCCAAAGCAGGAAATCAAACCGCTGAATATACCGCAAATGCCGACGATGGCCAGTCTACAGAGTGTCGTCGCGGAGAAAGAAAAGAAGGAGTTGAGCCAGCCGGTGCCGCAGCCGCAACAGCAGCCTCATTATTACGGTGGTTACGGCGGCTACATGCCTCCTGGCTATCCTTATCAACCGCCGCAGCCTGTGTCGCAGCAGCAGCAACATCAGCAGCAGCAGCAACAGCAGCAGCAGCAGCAAGCGCAGGAGCAAGAGATGCATGAACAGAAGGCGAAGATCAAGCAGGAGCCACAATCACAGCAGCCTAGTTTGAAAGACAAGCAACACGAGAACCACCAAATATTGAAGGAGAGCATCGAGATGAAGAGTCAGATGAGCCCATATCACGTGTATCACAGCGGGCAGAGTCAAAGGGCAGCGCCGCCGCCTCCTCCACCTGGTCCGATGCAGGACGATCGAAGGTATTACCTGTATTCGACCGATCAGAGGCGAAAGGAGGAAGTGAGCAAGCAGAGTCAACAGACGAAGCCGCCGCCACCAAGTCCGAAGCATCAACCGAAACAGGAGAAGGCGCAGGACTTGGGGAAAAACGAAGACTCGAAGAACAAGCAAGAGGGCGTCAAGCCGACGATGGAGACGCAAGGCCCACCGCCGCCGCCTACCTCGCAATACGCTTACATTCATCCGGGGTACATGCAGCCGCAACACTACGGCGCGTTACCCTTCGACCCTGGACATCCCGTGTATCGAGGGCTTAGTCCGATGCTGGTGCCCGGACCTTACTCTGGTAATCCATACCTTCATCAATTGCCAAGGTATCACGCGCCAGAGGACCTGAGCAGGCCACCGGGTGGCAAGGCCCTCGATCTGCTCCAGCACCATGCCAATCAGTATTATTCGGCGCACAAGATACACGAACTTCAGGAGCGTGCGCTGAAATCGCCGACCCCGAAGACCTCCGCGGCTTCAGCTAGTCCATCGTCCGCGGGGCCAACGCCCTCCCGGCCACCGAGCGGGCCGCCTAGCTCGGTGGCCGGTCCCGGACCACCGCAACCTCAGACCCAGCAACCGCAGACGAAGCAACAGAGCCAACCGGGCGGTCAACAGTCACAGCAACAGCAACAACCGGTCGACGCCGGAAGTGGAACTCTGACGAAGGATAATAGATCGCCCCCGCCGCAGCGACACGTGCACACGCATCATCACACGCACGTCGGCCTAGGCTACCCCCTACTCACAGGACAATACCCCGCCCCTTACGGAGGTAAGCCTCTCGTCAGACCCTGACAATAAGTCGCGGTTCGAGCCGAACCGACCACTATCGCCGTCGCCGTTATCGTCTCGCGAATCGAATTAGTCTTCGAATTTCGATTCTCCTTCCATAGATAACCGATTACCCGGGAACGCGCATTCTTCTTTCGCCCGCGTGTTGTTGGCCTTCGGTGATCGTTTCGAGGTATGCGCGTTCCCGTAAGATCTATCCCACGTTTCCTGAACAAAGATTAGGTTCTCGAGCGATCCAACCGATTACTCAAGGGAGGAAAGACACTTAGAGAGTGTCGCGTCGATCGATCGAAACCTGATCGTTGAACGGTACACACCATATTGGTGCATATGCGCGGATACGAACGCGTTTTCAATTCAGTTCGTGAAGAAGAGTTCGTCTCGAGGTGATTTCCTGTGCCGTGTCGTTGACTACTTTCACTGTGAGACGCGTGAAACGTGTAAATAACGGAACTAAACGTCGCATCTGAACGGCGAGCGCTACTTGTTTCGCTGCAACTGAATGCATGTATTCGATATTGTCAGAGTAAAAAGTGTAACAACGTCGTCGAAGTCGCGAGACGCGTAGGATACACAATTACGGACGTATAGCTCAGACTGTGATATATCATTGACCGCGTTCGTCGTTACGAATGTGAGAAATTTACTGCCCACGATCGAAGCAATATCTCGATGCTTGGAGCGCGATAATTGTCTTTTCGTTTTAGGGCCTCCTTAGCTTAATTGTCCTAACGTTTCAAACGATTCAGGTCGATCGTACACCTAAAGAATGAACCTATACTTACCGTTCAGTATGTTCGACACTTAAGGAAGATGCTAGGATAATTTAGCTAAGAGAGGTACTGTTGCCAGTCGCTTCTTCTCCGATTTTTTCTAAGTCCGATCTTCGTTTGGATGAAAAAGAAGAATCAAGCGATGGACGAACGGACGGATAAAAAACGGTCCACTATTAATATATAGTGTCTCGTATTTTGTTTTTAACTTTTCTTATTATTTGTTTTATATAAAGTTTGACCAACATGAGCAGATCTTTAGCGCGATGACTAGATGAAGAAACGTTTAAAAGGAAGCGTGTCTTCCCTCTCTGGTGCGCTTTCTCCTTTCTGGCGTCCCTTTCCTGGCAAACAATTCTGTTTTCGTCTTGATCACATATTCCTCACTCGGCACACAAGAAATTGCATTACTTTACACGACACTTCTACCAGGTCGCGTTAGAACGATTCAATATAGCTACCACGTCTGCCGTATGTATTCCGGTATTTGACAAATCGTATGTTTAAGAAGTGATGCATTTTCTGCGACTACACACCGTACACGTCCCATGCTCCATTTCTCTTCGGTGATTGCCCACTCGTCGCTACGTTATACTTGGGCTGTGGAGTGATGCGAAATCGCTGAAACGAGCAGGGCGAAGGGGATGACATATCTCCCGATAAATCTTGATCGTCGTCCGGTCGAAAGGACGGGAAAAAGTATCGAGGAGAACGAGAAAGTGAGAGGGAGAGAACGAGGAATGGAGAGAATGAGGGATGATGAATGAAAACGAACGAAGAACGAAAATTGCAGAGGTACAATAAAGAGAACGTTCTTAAAACCGGCGGCGAGAGTGGATTCGATTCGGCACGGATTGGATGTTGTTAGAATTCGGACGATAATCACGAGGAACGGAATATTCGTTTTAAACACTGCTAGAAAAAAAAGAACAGACAAAAAAATAAACACGAAATATATTTCCGAGAGGAGATTAATGAAGTCCCCGGTATTGTGTGTGTGTGTTGCAGCGGCAATGCTGGCGAGTCAGCAGGCCGCCGCGGTAGCCGCATCGGTGATCTCGCCATTCCCGCCCAAGTGACCCGCGGCCCCCGGTCCCGTACTAGCTGCCGGAACGACCGGACCCGCATCCGCACAAACTCACCACACGTCTCATCATCCACCGCCAGTGAGCGGCGCGGCCGCCGCGGGACATCCGCACCCTGCCGCCGCTGGCAGGCAACCTTAGGATCGTCTCGGGAAACGAGATAACCGATTCAGATAATCCAAGTCTACTCTACCTCTGCTTCTACTTCGTTAAACGCGACGCACCAGATGAACGTTCGGTCCACCAGAGAGGGAAAGAGAGTCCGCTACCAGGCAACCTTTGAATCATCCGCGGGAGCAACCGATCATTAGTATTCGCTCCCAATTTTTCTTTGTTAACGCAACGCACTGAAAAGAGAGTCCAATTTGTATTTATCAGCTTACCAGCAGAACCCTGCCGTCTACCGTCATCGTCATCGTCGTCGTCCAAGAATCATTCGTTAACGCGCGATCACCGCATAAGGAAACACGTACGCCTTTCAACTTACCATTCCGGTTTCTGCTTTCGTTTCTGGGCCAGGGGAAGTCACACAAACGTGTCGAAGCTAATAAGAGAAGGACCGACTGGACAATTCGCTTACCGCGTGCATTTTATTCTATTATTAGTTTTCAGTTCGTCGACATATACGCACAATTTATGCTAAATTCTAATAAAATTCACGAAGGGATCTCGACGCAAAAAGATCACCAATTGAGTATCAAGAATCTTCCATTAACGAGTAAATAAAATTTTTCGCAAGTGTTTTGCACTAATTATTCCTTCCTTGATACAATCCTCGTCCACGAACTGTCGCGACTTCGGTCGATGAGAACGACAATGACGATGACGGCGACACACCCGCAACTATACGTAGGAATAGAATTAATATCCGAGGTGTTTGGACGCTTTTTCGTGCGCAATCTATGAACAATTGTACAGTACGACGATGGTTGTTGCGCTTAAAAAACGATTCGCGACGGTCCGATCCGTTGGATGGGTGACTCCAAGCTCGCGAAACGTTGTTCTCGGTATACTTATAACAAAACTCAAGTGTTTGCGAAAACAGTGAAAGAACGATTCTAAAGGGAAACCGCCGACGAACTACTGAACTTGAAATAAGGGAAGCGTGCGCGCTCTGTGAGATCTCGTTGCGTTAGACTGATAAACGGCCGCGAAAATCATTGATATCGCGCGTAATGAAATAAAATGAAATAGTAACAGTACGGCCGTGCCACGAACCAATTGCCCGATTTTTCTCCGATACAGAACAGAGCAATCGAGGCGAACATTTTTATTCCACCTAGTGTTAAACGTAGAGATGCAAATTGTGCGAATGGAAAAAAGAGAGGAAATGGGAAACGCGTGTGCGAGCGTTTGTTTTCCGTGGACTCGTTGTGTATAATGCGATTACCGAGTGTTCGGTCAGGAAAATGTGTATAGGGGAATGAACAAATTATAAATCGTTGTATTTTATTGTAAAAAGATGAAATGAGAGGGAGAGCGAATGTCTGTGAGAGTACGAGCGCGAGAGCGAACGAGCGAGAGAGAGAGAGAGAGAGAGAGAGAAAGAGTGAGAGGAAGGTTGCTGCTAACCAGAGATATTGACATTTTTCTAGAGAAAAATTTTGCGTGACTCGCGGAACGATACGTTTCTTAGGACAATTCGATATTAACTCTACCATTTTAAAATAAAGTTTAAGACCGAACGGAGCTGGCTTATGATATCAAACAAACACGAAGGAGATTTTCAAGACCGTAAGCGTAAAATAAAAAGAAATCATAATAATTCTAAATAATGATAATGCGATCGTAAGTGAAATGTACATTGAATACGCTAGAATAATATTTGTTTACTAAAAATTAATGGTAGTAGCGTTGCGCAAAATTAAGTAGATAAACGAGTGCGTGTGCCTGTGCGTATATACCTGTTGTGCGTCCAGGATGGAGAGAACGAGAGAGAGAGAGAGACAGAGAGTACGCGAGAGAGCGAGAGGGATGTGAAGTGTGAAGTAATTAAGGAAGGAGACGACAGGACGGATAAAACTAATTAACGAGAAAGGGAGAAGGCTATTAGGTATATACATATATTATAAAAATATACATATATGCGCCACGGTGATACATACGCGCATCGTATCCTGGCGGCTACCTAACGTTAGTTCAGTGACGATTATCATTGTATCTTTTATTACGATTATTCATTAAGTAATTATCGGTTCCATTATTTTATTATTGTATCGTCGATGAGAGGGGCGAAAAGTGGCGAGTGTTGTAATCAGGAACGATTGGTAAAACGCATTGCCAAGAATCCGAAAAATCTATTAAATAAAAAATAGTTTTATCGTGCCGTGCGTAGTGTTGCAAATGCCAAATAAAAAGAAACAGATCAAGGCGTGGTTTTTTAATTCGAAACACAAAACAACGGCGATATTCGTTTAGTAGAGTGAATGAAAGAAGAGAACTGGGGGGGAATGTATGTGCGCGTGTATGAGAGAAAGGGAGAGTGAAAATGAGGGAGGAATGCGCGGGGGATCGTCGTCTCAGTTTTAATGAGGCGCGTTCGAAGGAGAATCGGGCGGGCTTTAAGAGAAACAAAAAGTAAAAATGCTGGTGCTGTGCTGTGATTTTTATAAAAAATAAAAAGAAAAAACAGTGGGAGAGAAAGAGAGAACAGACGAGGCGGGAAATCTGAATTAAGAAAGAGAATGAAGCCGAAGATCTTGATGAAAATTTTTGTGAAAATATACAGATAGCCTAAGTACCTGGACCAGCCCTGCGCTCTCCACTAAATGAGTAAATACGAGTAGAGAATATTACAGGAAAAAAAAGAGAAGAACGAAAGGACTAAAAAATGAGAAAAGCGAGAAACATGATTGAAAAAAGGAATCGAACGAACGAACAAAGGGAGTGGGAAACGAACACGTACGGATTGTATAGGCTGTAAAGTGTATTTGCTTTTAAAAAAAAGAGAAAAAAAAACGAAAAATTTAATATAAGTCTTTAATCGCTGACTGCGCGAGGAAAAGAAACGAGCTGTCTCCAATCGTCAAGTAACATACGTTCGTATATCGCAATTTCCCATTTTCGTAAGGATCACCCTCTTGTAACCATTGTCTCGTTGTCTATTTGAATCATAGCAGCGCAAGAAAGGAACCCTCTTTTGCAGCCAATAAATTTACCATTGTATCACGAGAAACGATAACGTTTTAATCCAGACGCTTCCCCCTTTTTATTTCAACGATCCTTTAACGACATCTCGATTATCGCTTATCGATTAGACTTCCTATTCTGTCCTCTTTTTTTTTTTAATAAATCAGAAACGAATGTAATTAGCAATTGGAGACAATCTCTGACTAAGGATATATTCTAGCGAGTACTAAGTATTTGCCACGATGTTGCATAATCCATTGCGAGAATCCTGAGTAAAATTTAAAGACACAAAGAAACGACAACATAAAAGATGGACTGAGATACAAAGTAACATAATTAAACAAGGACCCGTATTCTCGTCTCCTTTTTTTTAGACTTATAAAAATAGTGAGTCGTTACGCTTTATATATTATACACTTCGAATATAATGAATATACGAGTAACAGTACGTACTGAAGCAAATACAGAAAACGCAGGCATCTTGTCGTTAAATTGTAAGATATTGTGTTCAAACTCCAGAATGTACTCTGAACCCCTTCCTCAGACTACTATATATTAAATATATTGTGCACTATGCTCCAACTTGTCCATACGAATAAATATATTGAAAAATCTTACGAAATAGCATTCTAAATCTCACTAAATAGCATCGTTATCGTTATCCTCCGACGTGCCATATATTTTTAAAAGCAGTCCTCTCTGCGCCGACCTCCCGACTTTTTTCATTTGCAATCTGAGTTATTAAATTCTTATCGAAGTTCATTTACAATTTGACATATAAATGTTATATAGCGAAGTTATAAAAAGAATCAATGCAACACGCGGCAAGATTTTTAGGACACTATAATACATTCTTTTAAACAGGATGTTTTCCGCCTCGTACAAATACGTTACTCTTATTTTCATACTGCCTGCTATAAATGATAACAAAAATTTATTAAAAGTGCACAATTAAAAAAGAAAATACGCGTAAGTAAATACTACAACACCTTCCGTGAGGTTGATGGCACATGACATCGAAGCGTCATATGCGTAGAAGAAGTTAGGTTCTACTTACGGTATTCTTATCACTGATTATGAGTTACGAGGGTTCAAGGATGTATTGCCTATACAGTCAATCCCAAAAGTTTATGCACTTTAGAAACGCATTTTTTAAAAAGAAATCAGACGTCGGAAGAACATTGCTCATAAGAAACAACAAAAAAAAATTTTCGATTTTTCCGAGATTTTTCCAAGGGGTACCCCTTCAAAATTTGCGAAATTTTCGTTTTTTGCCAATAACTCCCAAACGGATGGATCTACGGGAAAATTGCATCAGACCATTCTTGTAGAGGACGACGAGATCTACAATTTCCATGTAAAAATTTGTTGATAGCTTCAATAGTTTACGAGTAATTTGCAAAAAACTGTTTTTTCGTTTTTCATCAATAACTCGTTAAATATTCATGCTAGCGAAGAAATTTTATATGGAAATTATAGATCTCGCCGTCCTCTACAAGAAAGGTCCTATGCAATTTTCCTGTAAGTCGAACGGTTTAGGAGTTATTGAGGAAAAACGAAATTTTTTTCCAAAAGTTCGCCGTTTCGACGCTGGAATGGTCGGATTTCGTC
>NW_017145181.1:58213-71241 GCF_001652005.2 Ceratina calcarata
ATAAAACAAATAATAAATAATTAAATTAAATTATGATATTCAAACCCTCACTGATATTACAAGAGTAAACGATTTTCTTTCTGTTGCTACTATTTTGCATAAAGTATTCGTATAGGAAACAACATAACCTAAATATATCTGATCGCAAGTTTATCACATCGTGATATTCTCAGTGACAGTAATTAATAACGATACTTCTTGTACGTTTCTTCTAAGACGGTGCCTAATTCGTTAGAAAAATATGGATGAAATAGAATACAAATTAGAATCAGGGAATCCCGTTTTGATTTCGCACGTGAGTTGTTCTTTATCCGTACAATTTACGGACATCCTAAATTTTCTCTGCCACCGATACTCTTCCTTCAGGCGATATCCAAGCTCTTCGAATCCATTAAGAAAAAAAAGTCCGAGCAACCCGCGGATCACGTTTCGAAGGTAAAACAAGTTTTCGCTCGATCAGCAAATAAAATTGTTAATCTCCCGGATTTAAACAGATCGCAGAGTTTAAATTGTTGTTAACAAAGAAAGACAGTGCGGATGTGACGCTCAGCGTGTCCGCCTGTCAAGCACTCGTTGCTCTAACCGAGGATGGTTTATGGGATATCAAAGATGCATTATCTACTTTCACATCGAGCATTTCTTTTATAAAGTATATGAATAAATCTAAATACTACAACGACATAATTCAGACGTCTTGATTTTTACAACGATACCGCGAATACATGTTTTAGGAGTCACACGGTCGCAGTGATGATTATAAGTCGTTTGTTAATATTGGACTTAAAACGCGACGGGAACAAATCTATATACCCGTTTGCCTTACACGCGCCGCAACATCCGTTTATAATCATTTTAACTCGGGACAAACATAGCTGGCAAACGATATTAAGTGAAATGACGTTTATCATGAATCACCGTGATCCCCAGTACGTATAAGATGTATACAAAATGCATGTGGGAATGAATTTACGCACATCGCGCAAACGGATTTTCAACATTTCAGGATTAAAGAGAACGGGGTCAAAATGTTTCGCGCCGTATTTTTGTACGTCTTATGCAATCCTTCGATGAATTCGATGGACAGCTGTATGCAACAGGTTTGGCGGTTGTTGATCAAATCGGAACGCGGCACGCGCGTTCAGATGGAGACCTTGCTCTGGCTATCGACAGCAGACGATTACGTCTGTGTAAATACAAATTATAGAATCTTAGAACTTGCAGAGAAAGCTCTGTCGGAGAGAAACCGAGAAGACTGCAGTGCATTACTGCCGATGACCGCATCGTTGATACTCCAGTTGCTGAAAAACGGATCTGATCCAAGGCCAAACTTTGATATTATACACGCTATCATAGATCACTGTGACAGTTCTATAGGAAATCTCATGTTGACACTGATGGCTGAAGTAGTAGCCTCGTGCCCGGCAATCTATTTGTACAGCGCCTTACAGATATGTAAGTATATTTTATATAGCCTGAATTTAATATTTATATAGATTTCTCACAGTAGCTCATTACCGCAGGTAATAGAGTGATAAAAAAGATGTCTTGCGATGTCTTATTCTTAAACATTCTGAAATCGTCTATCTTAAAATGGATGGCGTATCCATCCGTGTTATGTTCCGACGCGTTGGACTTAGCGAGAGACATAGCCAACGGAACGTCCGCCGGGGGAAAGACTACTAACAAGCCGACACCTTCGAACAGGCTGTTCAAAGTATTCTCTTATTCCGATCCGTGTATTCAATTCTACGCGGAGATGGTACATGGTCTATGTACATGGAAAGAGAACGATATTTCATTATGGCTAGAGGCCATGTCTCGCGTACCGATTTACTTGAAGGGCAAATGCAAATTACTGGTAGCTGGTGTCCTTCTGCATACGAAAGAACCACGCGTAACTGAATCCTGTTGCAACATACTGGTCGACGTCTGTAAGGAGACGAAGAGTTTCGGTTCGCACGTACTATCGTTGGTATTGCATAAACTGACGAAATGTAAAACCAGCGCCGAATCGAAATGCTTACTGCTGGTTATACCGGAGCTTGTGATTACGAAAGAGAACATTCCGATAGTCACCCACACGTTGGACACGTTGCTAAACAATGACAAGCAACTGAAATATTTCGCGATCGAATTATACCTGAGAGCACTGAAAAAGGAACAGAGATGTTACAGATTCGTCTCGGCTGCGATAATTCGGCTGATGAAGAGCGACAGCTCTTGGTATTCGGATACGACGTGCGCAAGAGCTATGAAATACATTGCCGAGAATCATCCCGAGCACGGGGAAACTTTGGTGCCGTTACTGTCGCAGATATTGAATCGGTCAACGGATTCAAAGAGCGGGACGGCGAGCGCGTTAGCCCTCGGTTGCATCTCTGCTCTTTGCAAAGCGTCCGTCATAGACATTTGCTCGACGTGGAGAGTACTGGCTCCGAAAATGGAGAAAGAAAAGCGGACGATTGTTTTAGAGAGTCTTTGCGAGTTGTTCTCCGACATTACGTCTTATGCGCCCTCTCAGTATCAAGAAGAATATGATCGCTTGATTGAGAACATAGTTTCAAAACTGTGGAAATGCGCGATGCACAACGACGTGCGAGTGGCCAACGCAGCTTTCAAAGCTTTGAGTTCGTTCAGTTTGGAACAGCTTACATTGAAAACGTTGCCTCAAGAATTCAGCCGTAATCTTGCGTTGCCTGCAGCATATGCAAAAACCCCGGTAGACGCGGCTAGAAAACCCGAGGACGTGCTCTCTTATATACCGGGCGTTTGTTGGATACAAATGCTTCAGAATATCAATAAAACGACACTAACCGCAGCCGGGAATTTTCTAATTTCTTTTATAACTGAAGAGGTGAAAGGTTTTCGGTCTGGCATGTACGCCTGGCCTCAAGGGGAGCCGCAGAATTTTAAATATTTAGCAGAGAAAAGCGTAATCAGAGCCGTCGGTGAATACTTGAGGAAATCTAATAAATCTGATCCGAATAATCATCGAATAATTATAGAATGTCTACGAATATTCGCTCACAAATATCCAAAACCATTGCCTAATATAAATTGGATTTTCCTTAAGGACACAGTCGATCTGTCGACAGAAGCTAAACAGTATACGCTTTCGATAGCGTGCCATCACGCAGCCATATCGTCATCCGCAAAGTCTTTCATCGAGGAGCACATGTTCACGTACAAGTCTATAAACGTTGGAAATTTCATTTGGAAGCATAACGAGCACACCGTACTCTATTCAAACCTCGAGGATCTTTGCCAAGCAGTGCAACCGAACGTTCTCAAACCATTTTTGGAAATCACTTTAGAACACGTAATTGAAAAGATGGATATCGACAATGAAGATTCAATAGAATTATTCAATTGTATTATGAGCGCGTACGCGCAGGCATTAAAGAATCAAGAGATGTATCACGCCAACTCCACGTTATTGTCTACCGTACTGGAGAAACTATTGGACAGGATGGATTTAACGTGCGATCGTTTTCGTTCGTATTTTAGCGCGGCTTTACAATTATTAACGGAGCACTTGGAGAGGATGACGTCTCCTAAAGTATGGTGGGAAATAACAGAGAATAAATTAAAGAACGCGATTGCGATCAGGGCTGAAATGATTCTGACGAAATCTGCTTCCGAGCCTACCCTAGCCTGGTTGAACGAAACCATCGATGAAACTGCCGCCTCTACTTCAGGGTAAGAATTTTAATTACTCTCTAAAAACTATCTTAATATGTCAACGGGATGTATAGAAATATTTTAATGTTTCTATTGAAGTGTCCAAACATATTTTCTGAAAACTGTACAAAGAGTACTGAGGGAAATACAATTTGAGAAATCGAGTTCGAATTGGATCCTAGATCTTATGACGCAAATTCAAGGATTTTCCATGGAAGCCTGGGACGATCGTAATGAGAGACTACAATTCTACAGTGACGTTTTGTTCGTATCTATTATTAGTTTATCAGGCGTGGATTCTATGTTAATGAAGTGCGATCAAGAGATAAATTCGAAGGACGTTAGAATAGAATTATTTCCGCAAGCTCTAACGATTCTCTCTGATAAACAGGATTGGAAGCACGCAAACCCACAGGTATTCACAATTTATTTTATTCATATACGATCAGACTAAGCGTCAGATAATCTAGCAATTTTAACAATTTCCTTAAAGAAAAACAATATATAGTAAATTAGCAGTCTTTGAAAAATATTATATTGCTACTCTTATTTTATTTTAATTGAATGTTGTATTTTTCAGGTGATGGAATGGTTAAATTACATGAGATCGAGTACTACTTTTGGTACTCACAAATCCATCTTTCATCGATCGTTAATTTGTCTAAGGCATAATCCATATTACAAAGACGTATGGATGAAATATTTATCGGTCGAAACGGACATCGACGTTTGATCGAAAACTGTACACGTTAGGCGGGAACAACTTTTATCGGGAAAAGCGTGTTCCCAACGTCTGCAAATTAAAACGGGAAGCATAACGTCGCGGGGCCGACTTGTTTAAATATCTACTGAATGCATGAGTTTCACTTACGTGCAGTTCCGCACAATATGGAACTTGGCAATCGTCAACGTTCACCTCGTCACATGTGTTGTATGTGACGATATTCATAATGCTAAACAGAAGTTTCACTGTTGTCCAGCATCATCACTGTTAATGTGTTCGGTCGGGTCCCGGTCAACGTTTGGTCCTCCGGCAACTTCATTTTCGGTTCCAATATATTCCTTTTTGTCTCGACATTTTTCTTTATAGGCGTCCGACTCGGACTGGACTTTCTGCTGCTCGGATACGATTTTAATAAACGAGCCCTACGTGAACATTTAAATTCATTGTGCAGTACTAAACACTTTACTGGTATACTTCGATAATATTAAGATGTATGAGTATGAAGTTGAGGCATATACTTACGCATCCATTAATTTAAGAAACAATCGAGTATACACTTGATACTCCTCATCACCGAATTCGGTCGGATCGTGCCGCGCGTGTTCATACAAATCGCAAAACTGATGAATCAATCGTTGACCACTTCCATTCAATGGAGTGGCCAGCGTAGAAAGTAAATACGCTCGCAGATTTTCAGACGGATGTCTCTTCAAACAGCTGTCATACTTCGTTATTTCAGCTTCTGTACAATTGCATGAAATTCTCCAATTAAAATTTATATGTAACATTTTAATATGATAACACATTTTTAAATTACCCAAGGTTTTGACATCATCCACAGCTTTTAATCTGTAATAATGCGGTGGGATTTGGCCTCGGGGAGTTATAAGTCTCGGATCACTGATAAGTTGTGGTTCGGTTTGAATTCTTGGTATTACCTCTATCCGTCTCTCAGTCTCCTTTTTTAGAGACTGAACAATTAAAAAATATTTAATCTTTGTACATACGATTGTTGAAAATTACGCGATTGCGGTATATTTTAGCTAATTTTTATACATAAATTAATGCATTAATTCTAAGAAAGAGTGTCAGGTATTAAAAAGAACAATAATATGAAGCAAGAAATTTAACCTTTGCGTGTCTCGTTTACCTTTAGTGCATCATGTCCGATTGGGATATGGGGACCGCGACGAGACCGTAAAGTGAATCTCATAATCTGCCGTTTCGCGAATATGAACAGTAAAACTATCGTTAGCACTCCGAAAGCAATAAATATCACTATCGTAACACCGGAGAGTTCTTCCGTCATGTTTACATCTCATGCACATCGCATCTGATCGCATCTGCAGTTGGGTTTCATGGACGTATGGCGCACGCGTTGCTTCCTCTTTTATTTTGATAAAAAATTCTTACAAACGAGTATGGTACAATTTTTATTGCAAATATCGTTCAATGATTAAATTTATATATTTTTTAACACATTCTGTATAGGTTTTTTAAAACACGTTTCATTGACATTACTTATTTCCCACAACATATGTTTCTTTTCATTAGAAAACTCGTTGTTCTTCTTTACGAACGATAGCACGATTTTTGCGAAATTTTTATCTTTCGCATATTCAATCGCCTTCCCAGATAACAACTGTACAAGTTTGTCGTTCGTAGAAATATCGGTTTTAGCTGTAATTAAAGTATGTAAAATAGGAAGATGCCATAATTTAAGCTCCTTTACATTTGATAAATATTCCCTAAAAAATTAATATTAATTAATACTGAAGATTTTTAATTCTATTTGGTCTGTTGAAATAATGAATGGTTCCACGACCTACCTAATGAGAATAGTATGTCTCTGAGGTTCCAAAGCATTTATTATAGCATCGACAACTGTCGTGTCTTTTAAATCAACGTTTATAAGGGGAACAAAAATAAAGTTTTGTATATCTTCCGGACACTTCTGTGCAGACTCCGCTAAAATAGATGAAAGTAATCTGGAAGGTTCTTCCAAACCAATAATCTGTAATAGTACCCAAAATTTATCAACTGTATTTGTATACATTAAATAAATTTAATACAAGTATCACCTTTGGTAGTAACAAATGGCTATAAAACGTCGATGCATATTTGATCCTCTGACCTAAGGCTATGTTATTCAAGGAGCAACATAAATTATAAGTCCCCTGAATGCTCAGTCGTTTCTCTAAGCCACATACTATTTCCACGACTTCTACTTCTGTCAAATTTTCTAACTGATTTAAATCCAATTTCCCATTCGAGCATTCTAATCCTTCAAGCAAGCACTCTGTGATATCTGAATTCGATACACGTACATCTTCCTGTTTGATACATTTACTGAAATGTTTTTCAGTTTGCGTGAAATAAAACTGAGTGGAAGTAAACTGGTCTGACTCATCCATCACATCATTATTACAATCTTTATTGCTGTCGTTCAATGAATCATCTTCAATAGTTTCTTCTTCTTCTTTCTGTAATATACAATTTTCAATTACTCTCTTTAAATCCCTTAAACCTCAATGATAGTAACGATAGGCTATCACACACCTTCTTGGATATAATTGACCATGAAGGATCAACATTACTGATATCTTCTTTTAGTGCTTCTCTAATTCTATCTAATTTATCCATAGTGTATTGAGACAGCACATAGTTCTTTACAATATTTTCTTCGTTCATTCTGTTAATAATAATTACAAATATAACAAATTCTTACACTTTTGTATATAAGTACAATGAACTGTTTCCTTGTCAGCCGACTTTACTGTCAGAGTTCATAGTTCATTGATTTTTATCTGATTTTATCCTATCCTGGCTTGAGAATGAGAACTGCGAGATAAAAGCCGGTTCGAGTGAGATGCAAAACGAGTGGTTCAATAGTTGAGAATTGCAAGGACATGAAATTTTGAAGTCGTAAAAGTCAAGCTTCTTTGTTCGTACTAGAGAAAAAAGGAGATAAGCTTCGAGGGTGATCTTGATCGTTGTTGATCGTGTTGATTAGAAGGAATTCGATACCACGGATATACGCGAAACTAAAACAGTAAACGGAATATCGAGTCATACTATTTAATAACATAATTCCATAGAAAAATTATTTATTTCTACACCCGTTTCTCATCTCCCAGTTAGGGGGTCTCTTATTCGTAACAAAATCAAACGCAACAATTCATGTAACAGTTTATTAAAAATCAATTGACAATCACCAATTTAATCTAAATATACTCGAGAGTTCCTGTACTGATGAAAATCATATTTTAAATAAGTTTCAAATTGTCATCACTCGACGGAAAAATAAATACAATAATTTCTCAATATTCAGGCGTATAATTTCGAAGCCAGTCGAATTTACACATAACAAGCATAATTTGTATAAGTACTTTACAACGGAAGGCAATACTTGAGGAAAAATAATCATGCTCCAACATCACGCAACGTCCCATTGACTTATATTAAATATTTTCTGTATATATAAATTTTAACATTCATTCACGTTTTACAATCGTTTAGCATCTTCACATTTATGTGTTTGTTCATAAATGCAGACGCGTACGCAATTACAAAAATATTTCTGTACAATATAAATTATGTTCTACATTCCGTCTCGTTCAAAGCTATTTCGACAAACAATTACTTCGTACATCAATCAATGAAGTAGATATCTCGACTCAAGTGCTATAATAATAGAATATCACATTTAAAATATCAGCTTATCCATTTGATACACAATTATTACGCATCTCGAAATAATTTGTGAAGTTGATCGTTATAAAGGAAAATATTGCGCCGGTTGCAGAACCAATTTGCATAATTACGCCTGCGTTGAATAGCACGTTTTCAAATTTCTCACTTCGAAACATTGAGACGATAATTAATTTTAAATAGGAAATAAATCCTACTAAAACTGTCCATGATATAATAACTAAGTAAATGCCGAATTCAGACGCCTGGAGGGGTGGAGACGGAGACATTACTGCTAAATATGTAACGTAGCTGCCAATGATTAAGCATATTCCAGACAAATAATTAATGATTGTTACATTCGTTACTTTCAACCAGTAGGCGAATAAGCACGCAGTTGGATTTGCAAACTGAGCGAAAGTGATTGACAATTTATATGCCATGTTTCCATACGGTAAACAGGAATAAGATTGTATGCTAGGAAAGAAACCGTTGCTCAGGAAGCAACAAACAGCGAGCAACGTGAATAAGTAATTACGCGTTTGTTTCGTTAATCCATCATCGCCCACTTTTACAACATCGTCCGCATGAAGATCAGATTCACGCTTTATTTTTTTAACGAACGAAAAGTACTCCAGACTAGCGAAAGCAGTTAGCGATAAAAATAATATAATAAAAATAAAGAGGAAGTAGTCGCTCGAAGAAAATGTTAAATCGGGCGAATCTGAAGTAACATTCTTCGAAATTTCGCATTCGGAAGTATCTCCGATGCCTTGTATCAACGCAATCACACTTGGCAGTACGCCGCTTAGTCCTTCGCCAATGAAGTAGGATATTAGAAATTGTTCGCTGAAGTTACGGAGATACGGCATAAATAATACAGAACTGAAGCATCCGACTAAGGCGTTGAAAAACGTTAAGATGAATAATATTAAACTATATTCATCGCCGGCGATAACAACAGTTTCAGAATGAAAGTATGTTAAGAGTCCCATTGCAGTTGTTCCCGATACCAGCAAACATAATATCCACCAAGGCTCGTTTATCTTGTAGTGAAAGTATTGTAAAACCGCGTAAACCAAAGGTCCTAAGTTTGCTGATTGTATTACTAATACGAGATAAGCTGGTAATCTCCACGCTTCTGGAGATGTGTTGATAAGCACTGGAGTTTGAATAAATATTCCATTAATACCGATCCAAGTTGATACGCCGAACAATATCACGAGAAAGTGTGCAGCAATTGAACTTTTCCCTCTACATTCCTTCGAATCTTGCGCGACATTTGTCATTGTACCATTTACGTATAGAAAAACGAATCTTGATTTCTGAATAGATGATAAAAAATATAGAATTAATATTTGTACGATTGTGCAAATTAACATCCTCACCTATTACTTTTTTCAAAAATAATTAATCGTGTACTCGAATTTTCTGATTTTTACTTCACTTCTTTATGTAAAATGCTATTAATTAGGACAACATTGTTAGCTACGCTGTTGAAAGAGAAACTGGTCTGATGAAATCTCGTTATAGCTTGCGTTCTTCCATAATCCGTACAATAAAATTTATCAGATAAAATACAAAGTTTGAATCACTCCTCTTTAATTTGCCTCGACTGTAGTAAAGCTGGTACACTTAAAATTGTGTATCTTCAATTAATCATTATTATAGCACTTAACGAGACGTCGATACTTCAATATGAAAGATGTTCAAAGTTTCAAACAATTATAAATATTCATAATTGCACTGCTTTTTAGTTATAATTTTAAAAATATATATTTTCATCTATATATGTACATATATAAAATAATTTTATTCAAACTTCTGGATTTCTAAGTACACCTGTCTCGTACATTCACTTGAATCATGTTCACGATTGACGTAAAAATGCATTATATCTAGTACTTCTATAACATCAGTTTTAATCTTTTCACGAATTCATAAAGATTTGATGATAAAAAAAATCTAATATATCTGATTTTAGTTATAATTTTAAAAATATATATTTTCATCTATATATGTACATATATAAAATAATTTTATTCAAACTTCTGGATTTCTAAGTACACCTGTCTCGTACATTCACTTGAATCATGTTCACGATTGACGTAAAAATGCATTATATCTAGTACTTCTATAACATCAGTTTTAATCTTTTCACGAATTCATAAAGATTTGATGATAAAAAAAATCTAATATATCTGTCTGCATAAAATTCAATTGTAAACAGTTTGATTTCTTCATTATTAAATATAAATTGACCTGCATATTCATATATTTACTTATATCCCCTAAATTCGTCCATGGTATGAAATTTCAAGTAAAATTAATTGATTTAACATAATCCTTACTATTTGTACTCGTTCTCGAATGTCAATTTACGGCTATCATTGAGCAAGGTGAATAAGAATGGAACAGGTTCACGTGATTGACTAAAACAAACGTGACTATAGCTCCTATTAGCGATCCAACCTGAGTCGCGACCCCAGTGTAATATAGCCCCCTGCCAGGATCAGGTCTGAACATCGTAGTGATGCCCAATTTTATAAATCCAACCAGACCGTTGATTAATATCCATGACACGACTACTAAAAATTCGCCTAGCCAACTATGCTGCAAAGGCGGAGTAGGCGATTCAGCAGCTAAATAGCAAACGAAGCCGGACAGTACCAGAAGAACAACCGTGAGGCCACTGAGGAAATTCGTCTTTGGCGTTTGAATAAAAAAGCCTAGGCACATTGCCAATGGTCCAGCCATCGATGACAATGTAACAGTTAAATGATACGCGACGTTCCCATACGGTAAACAGGAATACGACTGGATACTCGGTAATGTACCATTACTTAGGAAACAGATCACCGCCATCATAAGTAACAAATAGAAGTACTCTCGTTTCGGCATCGTCCAGCCGGAATCTGTTTTGTAACTCGTAGGTGCTTTCGTATCTGTCGGTAACGTTTCCATGCTACCTGGGTGTTTCACCCTTTCCCCGCGAGCGACAGATAAATTGTTCAGCCCCAAGAAAGACAGATAACTCAAGAACAATAAGGTACCGAGAAAGATGAAGAAGGTCTCGCTTGAGAATCTTGGGTCTGGATAATAAGGCGTGAATACTGGTTTAGTAGATTCGGCCGAAGTGGTGTTCAAGCACTCTGGATTTCCACCGACACCTTGGATCAATGCTACCATGCTTGGTATGAAACCACTCAGTCCCTCTCCTACAAGATAGGAGACCAAATAAATTTCTCTGTAGTTCCTCATGTACGGCATGAATAGAACAGAACTAGTACATCCGACAATGGCAGTTATGAACATCAAGGACAACAGAGCAGTAGAATGCTCGTTGCCGAATATGATTGACGTTTTGTTGTACACGAAGGCTAACGTAAATGTAGACAGTGCTCCTGATGCTAAAACTACATAAGTAATGTATTTATCACATGCCCATTTACTGTACCTGGAACAGAACAATAATTCATGAATATTTCACTGCTTATGTGATTACGTGTAATCGTTTCCAAGGCACTTACTTTATGTACAATGTGTATAATATTGGTCCCAAATTGGCGAATTGCACTAGCATAACCATATGAGCAGGGAGACTCCATCCTTCTGGAGCATTGTTCACAAGAAGTGGCAGCTGAACGTATACTCCATTCACACCGACCCACGCACCGAGACCAAAAAACAGTGCCAGCAGGTCGACCAGCAACCTTCTGTTACTTAACTTTCGGCTAAGCATGTTTTGTCTTCTCTCATTCATTAATAGCGGATCCAAATAGGTCGGCTGACCTTGTGGATAGATTTCTACCTCTTCCAACGCCGTTTTCTCGCCTTTTCACTGAATTACGTTTTACAGATCGACGAAACGCGACTGCATCAACGAAATGAGGATCCTTTCCTCCCGCACGATTACGCACGCTCTAACTCAAAGTCATCAAGTTGTGAAACATAAACTCTGGCAGCTTCTTACTCAATAACTGTGATTAACAATAACAACTCATTCGATGTATCGGCAACGTTCGAGATTATTTAATACTGGTATGTTCCGGCGTCGCGATCGAGTAGTCGTTACCATCGTGTGTCTTCTCATTAAATGCTCGACCTACTGTCACTTTTCACAGAAACGATTTCTCCCGTTCATCGATTCGAGTCAGTTAACACTATCTTACATTGGTCTTCTTTCTTCTTCTCTTTGAAACTATAACCTCAATCACAGGCGAGAATTCCATCTGCGACCAGTGGAACTTGCCGAATCCTGAAAGAGTGGCTGCGCGTTGCGCATGCAC
Source organism: Ceratina calcarata (assembly GCF_001652005.2). Taxonomy (NCBI): domain Eukaryota; kingdom Metazoa; phylum Arthropoda; class Insecta; order Hymenoptera; family Apidae; genus Ceratina; species Ceratina calcarata. The sequence goes on from NW_017145181.1 coordinate 70,598, forward strand.
TCTTTTATCGCTCGTGACAACGTATGCGAAATTATATATTCGAAAAATAAATAAAGTATAGCGCAAATTGTAACGCGGCAAAGATACTGAATTTGTAATGTTATATACAACGATTGTAAAACTTTCGACGTGACTGTCGATTTGTGATTAACTGTCAGACGAATCTTCGTTAAATAGATTACAGCTTTTTTCCGACGTCATATACTTACTTATCAGCACACTGTATTATTGGTCAACGCTGGCGATGCTATCTAGAAAAAGTGTATGTACGCCTCCACGTGCAAAATTTCGTCATGGACTTCGACGATTTCTTACTAAGTGAAAAATGAGATGTCAAACTGTCAAGTACTGTTAAGGATGTATTGGCTATACAGTCAATCCCAAATGTTTATGCACTTTAGAAACGCATTTTTTAAAAAGAAATCAGACGTCAGAAGGACATTGCTAATAATAAACCACAAAAAAAAATTTTCGATTTTTCCGAGATTTTTCCAAGGGGTACCCCTTCAGATTTCGCGAAATTTTCGTTTTTGGCCAATAACTTCGAAACCGTTGGAAATACGGGAAAATTGCATCAGATCTTTCTTGTAGAGGACGACGAGATCTACAATTTCCATATAAAAAGTTTTCGCTATCGTCAATAG
>NW_017145181.1:71984-88363 GCF_001652005.2 Ceratina calcarata
TAGCATTGTTCTTCCGACGTCTGATTTCTTTTTAATTATAGGAAATGCGTTTTTCTAAGGTACATAATCTTTTGGGATTGACTGTATAGCCAATCTTTCAGCTCGGTATCTACTTCTATTGTATCATTGTACGTCATACAATATGGAATTCCGGGATCATAACTTCTGAACTAATAAATTTTTAGCCTAAATATCTTAATACTTTTTGAAATGAAGATGGAAGTAGGCTGTGTCATAATATGCAATCCAGAAGCTTCTAATTGTAAGCAGTTCAGCACATAATTAGTCCCTTAATATTTTTGCAATAGACATTTAGAAATATATACTTGAAAGAGTAAATACTATGTCCGTTAAATAAAAACCTACCTCAAGCTTTCATCCATAATATGTACAATTAATCGTTCTTGACTATTTTCTCTTAATACATTCGTAATCGAGATTTATCTTAAAAGAGCAATACAATATTTACTAATTAACTAGTGACCACCAAACTTGCACCTCAAGCTTTTCGTGATATGTACAATTAATCGTTAATTACAAGTTAGTTAACTGTAACTCGAAATTGCTGCTTTCTAATAGACAGTTTCGTATATCCATGATCGATGATGTACTCAATCAACTAACATATTGCTTTGAATACGTTGATTAATGTCTCCCGTGACCGTATTTCGTATTACTCTATAAATAGGATTGATCGCATTGAATATTAGATTTGATGGACATGGAAGTCCAAGGAGTCAGAGATTAATTAATAAATTTTTACTTACCTGGGCGTCGCTTCTGCCTAGAATGGAGAACCAGCTTCGCAAGGGGGTGTTAAAAGTCTCATTTACCAAGATTATTATTCTCATTTATTAAAATTAGGAACGGGTAGGGAGGATACAAAATAAATACGAGCGTCAGTTGAATATAGCAAGAACTTTATAAAAGACGAGGCAGACTCACAGATGGTTTAAGTACATTAGTATATGTCTCAAAACTCTGAGAAACGTGTGACGGTTTTTGCGTTCGCATTATTTATTCATTTTTTTTTTTAATTCTTTTTCCTTTCTTAAGTAGATCACACGGATGAAAAAATGTTGTTGCGTAGAGAGGTGCGTTTACATCGTGCGTAAAAAGTACGAACATACATCAATCGAAAAAAGTCGTCAGACGAGGTCGTCGTAGAAGCCGAGGAAAAGGAAACGCTTGACTAGATCGTTCGATGAACTCCCCCTGTTCGTGTTATCAGTTATTATCGTCGGAAATTAACATATCTCTGAATCATACGTAAGCAGACGTTGTGTTCCTCGCTTTTCTAACTGGGGAGACTTGAAAAGCTACTGGCGTCATCGTAGAAACATATAAATGACCGAGAATCGTCGATTTCGTGCGTCGTTGTTCGCATAATTCTTTTATCTTGTTTTAAAAAGAAGGTAGCCATCGTTTTTCACGTTTTTAATCTAGCGTGGACAAGATGATAAATAAGAGGCGGGCCGGAGGTGTCCTCAAGCCTAACGCGAAAAGGGGGAACCCTTACGATAAGAAAAAACGTGACATTCGCTCCCGCTGCGTTGGCATCGGGAAAAATATAACGTCAAAATTACCGCGGGGGCAAAATATCAGGAATCGCCTCATTGGCGATCCGCGGACTAACGTGCGAAAATGACCTAGGGAGTCGATATTGTTTTATAGCGCCGTCGCGTTGTCCGTCAGCGCGTACCGATGATAAATACGTCTCTTCAATAGTTAAAAAATTGAGAAAACAACAAGGAAGCTAGTAGGTCGACTCGAATCTCAATTTGCAGAATTCAAGTTGTATCCACTGTAAAACGGCTTCGTCATTTGAAACGAAGACAGCACCTGTGGGTGCGAATTATTATGCAATCTTTTCGCTGAAAGGTCGAACGGAACGTGGCACGTGCAAACGTTCGCGGAAATGGAAAACTGGAAACAAGAGTAAAATGAATCAACATGTGGAATATAGTAAAAATACTGGCCGCGAGTCGAGTGTTTATTTAGGTTCGAATTAATTATCGATTCTCATCAGTTTCCCAAGTTGCACGATGAACTTTTTTTCAATGAATAATTACGTATATGTCGCACGGCCGCGTTTTCAATATTTCATATCTCATTTTTAAAGGAAACCGATAACGTGAGAGCGATATTAACGTTCCGCCTCGGATGCCGTCGGCGGAGAGTTCAGAGTTACAGACGCGGGATATCCGTGGACAAAAATTAATTATGCGACGTTGGAGTGGGAAAGAGCGATATTGAATCGGCTCGTGAAATGAACGGATGCGGAGCTGACATTTACATAGCGCAGACAGACGTCTCGGAAGTATACGCGTATATAAATGTTTCCAATGAAATTGAAAAATTGACCTTTTAGAAATTCTCTACGCAAATTCCTAGAATGTCCAAGTTATTCATTTCATTTCAAATCCGTTTTTTATCCATTCTGTTATCTATTTTATTATAGATTTTCCAAGCATCGTTTTCGAGGTACAGTGGAACCTTGTTATGTCTCTACCTTTGAATAAGTCCACGTATCCTTTCCTCGGAGGAGTCTACGCGAATATATCTCAAACGTTTATAGAACGTCGAAATTAATCTTTCGATTCATTCGTCACTTGAGTATCGATTTGCACGAAGGTCAATTGACCCTCCGTTACGTAAAAGAACGGGGAACGATTGAGGAGTTGATCGAGAAGCGAGACCAAGAGAGAAAAGAGATTACAGACAGTAAGAGAACGCACAGATGGTTGGAACGATACAGAAATAAGAGAATCAAGGATGGAGCCGACCGAGGCTGACACGAGCCAATCTTCTTGATAAATTATCTGCGTGTCTACTATTAATAGAGGGGTTTACATAGAGAATCTGCTGGGTATTTATGCTTGTATTTTCTCGGACACGATGCCCATGAATGGCTCGGCTCACGCGAGAGTGAGTTTAATTGACTGAAATGCCGAACCGAATCGAGGGCACGAGAATTTCGACGCGCGTGCACGAGGACTCGTTTAAGAGTCGACGACACGTGTACGATAAAAGACGAAGATATAATTCCTTTCGCCACACAACTCTCGTACTAAATAACTTACAGGGTGTTCCAGTAGTACTGAAGTGATTGCGATTGTATGTGAGAGAACAAGTCGAAAATATGGAATCAATATTTTTCATCTATCCTCGAGAAAATCGACTTTGAATTTCCGTCGAGTATAATTGAATCGTGAATTATTATAATTAGATTGTACTTCAAAAATTCGTTAATTAAAATCGCGTGGATTCTGGTTATCGGGAAGGAAAGAACGTACTCCCATGCGGAAAATCCGATGGGTCGATGCGAAATGAAATATTTCGGGTTTATCGGCAAACCTTGGGCGAACGCGTTGTGCTATGGGACGTTTCAGGCCACCGAAGGCTTTGCCAATGGGATGCCACTTGTAGCTGAAATGTCTGCCCTATTGTAGATATCCAAAATATGTAGCCATCGGATACCACACGTACCCTGAATATCGATATAGGACTATCCTGATCGTCGGTATTCGCTGTATTCTAAATATCCGAGCGTTTCTTCCAAAATGATCGATTTTCGAAATCTGCACGTGTCCTTTTATGCAACTCGGTCTCGTGGAAATTACTCAACGCTCCCGGTATCGATTCTGAACGCGGAGAAAACAGAAGTTGCGGATCGACCGCGCTGACGGACGCCGACTTTAATCGTTCGTTCGGATTAGGTGCGATTGTCAGAGCTGCTGTCACGCCTGTCGCAAGCGTTTCGATAGAAAATTGAAAACCGTGAAACAGGAGAGCATTTAGACTGGCAAGGAGAGACACACGAGAGTAAGTCCTGTAAACGGTTCCGCTTATTTTATCCCTTAACTCCCATCCGTTCTCTGTTTCCTCGAATCAGTTCGTTCCTCCTGAGTAAATAAACGAATTTACGAAAAATCTTTCGTCTTCCGATAATTAAATCGTGTGTGCGCTGGATGAGAGTGTTCCTTGTAGTAAATTGATTTAAAGATAATCGGAACGATTGCTTTCCGGTGGACGCGAGGGACGGATGGAAGTTAACAATAAGCATGTATATATGTACTTACATGTTCACTTTTACGCGCTTATGGTTAAGATCGATAAAATCTGACAAATTACACAACAATACAATGACATTAGATACGATCGGCTTGTTATCCGATAAAAAAACTCCTCCAACTTGGTCTGGTCTTTCGTTAGGCTCGAAACGAATCGCGATTCGTTCTGATTCGCGTTTCGTTCCTCATTTCTACACATATGTATATCTTTTTATTTTCATCTTACGTAATTAGGGTGACGACCAGAAACAAGTTCAAGGATCGTTGTCCATCAGCCGGGAGATCTGAACAGTTCCGCGATCGCACCGACCGCGATTACTCCCGCCGCGTATCGGTGCTCCTATACACACGACCGTACATGTATAATAAGATAAGAAAACGTTGAATCAAGAATACTGTTGGGAAGCGCGCGCGCTGCACGAAATAACCGCTTCCCCTATTATTTTTCTTCATTTTCTTCTCTATTACAGAAACGAGAAACACACATAAGATCCTTGTCCATGACGGGCGTGGGATCGCCGAGGATCGCAAGATCGAAACATTCGTCCTTTTTCCCCAATTCCATTATACAATTCGAATTAATCGTCGAGCTTTTGCCATGGAGAGATCAGATCAGGGATCATGTAAGCTGCGACTCGAAATAAGAAAAATAGATAAAAAATCTCAAAATAGTCTTGGCGAACGATTAATGCTCTTAAAACCCTGAAGATCGAATAAATCTTCAGCTCGATTGACGCAAGATGACTCAAGCGAGCTCTGTTATTTATATTAGCGTGAATCGTCTCACGTTATCAATTTAGCTCTAAGCTCGACTCATAAATAGAGATAAGAATACTTAATTCACAACGTCGACGAAATTATGCCGCACGTAAGTCACTTTAAGAGCCAGGGGAGATACTCTATCGCAAATTGGTATGTGAGCCATATATAATCTAGAAAGTAAATAACTCGCATTATGTTTGCAACTAGGACAGATAAGGCGACACGGTATACGCGGTAAAGATTACTACGATTGCTGGGTCAGAAGTTGATAAAATGAACGTTGAACTGGAGAACGGTTAATAGGGGATGTCGTGACCGATCTTGCAATCCGTTCTGAAATCCTCCCTTCTCGCGTGTACTAATAGGCACAACTATCCCATTCGAATATTCACTCTTTAAATCGTCAACAGTTTTAGTACAGTTTTATATATATACAAAGTGTACAGACTCCGCTACTTCAGTTCAGAGGAGGGATACAACTTTCATGCGACTTATCGTTTCCTCGATCGGTGCCCACTGTATCTGATTGAAGCATCGGCTCGAGTTTCACGACTTGAGCACTACCCGACTGATCCACTCGTGATAAACCACTTCAGATCATGAAATTATAAGGTATCATCATATAATAAAAGGTATCAAAGTCCTCCTGTTTAACGATTTTTCAAATTAGTACTCATACTATGTGTCATGTCTGTAATGCTGCCATTATCAGTCAGGATACGTTTATTACTGAAGATATTACAAACTATTTAAAAACTGTAGAAGTCATAAAACGTTTAATGTAATTTACATCTTACTTTGATTTGATTTGTTTGTTTTTTGGAAAGAGATGAGAAACTGAAATCAACAGACAGAACTGCGAACTGTATAATAGTGAGTATCTGACGTTAGCATAGAAAGCCATTGAATCTCGTACCAGTGCTTTTAATCAGGGCTCGCGGGGTACCGAGGAGATTTCGTGTGTACAAGCAAGGCCCGAATCACCAGCGGGCACACGTGCGCGGTACACGACGATTCATGATAGTCTATTAAACGTGTATGCGGTGTGCGGACTAACGATGGTGTTATCGATCGTCCTGCTAGCAATGCAGCAACGATACAAGCACACATATCGTTCACATGTGCTTCCTAGTTAGAATTACTTCGAGTTGGGAATGGGAAAAGGAATGGAATACGAGGGGCTTACAAATGGAACGCCGCGTCAGGACGGGTACTCGATAAAACAGGATCCAGAAAATCAAGTGTAGAGTCGCTGATGGGAAACTCTGCTTTCCTCTCTTCTTCCTTCTGATTGAAATCGAAGATTGAAAAGACTTTTGCACGTATTTTGTACGTCACCTCGAAAAACGGGGTTCGCAAAACAGTTTTCGAATATTTCTCTGTTTCAATTGTTGATAGAAATACTACTAAATAGAACTGATACTTTTAAGTAGACGTGCTCTCTGACTGGATGTAGAAGACAGGAGACACTTGCCGCAGAGACACTTCAGGAAATTTAGGAGAGGACGTGTATAGGGTAAGAAAAGTTTCAGCGAGGAGGGAATCAACATCTGTAAAGCTTGCTTGGGACTAAGGGGACTTTATCGTCGTCGTCTGTTTCTTCTCCAAGAAGAATCAAAGTGGAAAAAAATTATGTTAGGGATCCGCTGCGAAGCACGAGAAGTGAATCGGGAAAGCAAAACCGCATTGTTTAGTTGATACAGAACCAAAAAACCATAAAGCCATTAAAACAGGTAAAAACCATTTGTAATAATAGAAACTTATGGGAAAAGTTATCGCGGCTGTCCCATTTGAGAATCTTGCGAGGGTCAAAAGTAACACCAGGAACGGGAGATTGAAGCGAGGGGTGATAATATCTCGTCGAACACCTCGCACGTGCGATGACACTATACTGGTACAGGTACAGTAAAACGTGTAAGTAGTTTTGTGCATTGTTTGCGCGCGCGAATCTTCGTTAATTTCCGTGTTATTTATCAGACAATAGACTGCAGTATCGATAGAATGATTTTATTGAACGTGAATCGGAATCGCTAGAGGAGAAAGACTGTTTATGTACCGACGAAACGGGACAGGGATTTCACAGGTTGAACTGGACAATTAAATAGAAAGAAATTAACGAGCTCTTCGCCGCGGTAATGAGCAAGCCGACGCGATGAGACAGTCAAAAATGGTTTGACACGGATTGTTCGCGTTGTGTGTGTACTTTTCATTTACCCTGGTCTCTTTTGGTCTTTTTGTTTTTTGGAAAAGAGCCGATGGTCGAGTATGAACATTAATGTTTGCGTACATAACGTGTGTGTATGTGTGTATATATAATATAATGTGAATGTGTATAATTGTGTACTATGTGTACCACATCGATCGCTCTTGAACGAGAAATCGAGTCCTTCGTTCTTCGCTACTTTCGGTTTATGTTAACATCGACTGCACTCTAAAGTATTATTATTATTATTATTATTATTATTATTAGTATCATTATTATTATTATTGTTATTGTTATTATTATTAATTTAACCTTTTATTTCTTGCTTGCGTTCGTTTTAGTTGTAAGTAGTTCTACCATAATTACGCTTGTTACACACGACTACGCCGCGCACGGATGTTCTTTTATTATCAAAGACGCAGACGATAGGTGAAAAAAGTCTTTAGAGGAAAATAGGTATTTTTTGTTCTGTTTTCTTTTTCCCTTAGTAAATTGACAAAGTAGTATATGTATAGATAGAATTGTATTCGTGTATCGCGTGTATATATTGGAATTCGTATTGGAGGGAAATTTCGTTACCTTTTTTTGTTCATTTTGTTTTTTTTTGGTTTCCTTTTTGTATCCTCTTCTGAATATCTCATTCCTGATTTCCGTTCTCGATTGGTTCCCGCTGAAATGTGTATGCGTGTATGTATACGTATGTACGTGGAATTTTCGTAACCAGCCTTCGAATCGATTCGCAGTCCTCTTCCTGGTTCTCATTATCGACTTCTCGAGAAAGAGCAGCTCCGCACGGATAGCAGCAGAGTGGAGTATCCTCGTCCCGAGCTGACTTGACGTTCGAGGAGCTTCAATCAAAACGGGAGCACGCCCACTTCGTTCTTGTTCGTCCTCAAAATTATGCTTCGCCGACGACAGGATGGGCGAATGTGATCAATGATCTTCGGTCGTCCTCGAGGCGAATTACATTTCGCCTCGCCGTCATATTGTCGAGTTGATCAGCACTCTGGTCACGAGCTCGCGCGATATCCGCGGCCGGTGGAGCAAAGAAACACGTTTTGGCAACTCTCCCCGCGTTGAGAATGATAAGATTTATGTACGAATCGTGCAAGCCACTGATCCGGATACGAACTTAGCGCAAACTCTCTTCTTTAACAGCGAAGTTGCCGTTCCGTTGTTCCTGGAGATACTCCGATAAGCCGCGATGAATATTCTGACCCACAATACTCTTCCTTCTTATTCAGTGTGTGTCACACAATTGTCACTTCGTTTCCTCCCCTCGGTTTCAAATCGCAAAACGAGTCCACAGAAACACGCGTGTAAGTCAGTCCCTGATGGTTTCAGTGTTTCTAAAGATCCAACCCGACGACACAATCGTCACTTCGTTCTTCTCATAAAATTTCTCAACAGCGCAGCGCATCCGTTTCCTCGATCCCGGGAGAAACGTTAGAACCAGTCCTCCAGTTCTTTTTCAACTAGCGTGTCGTTCTCGTGCATCCGAAAATTACGCGAAATCGAAACGGGTCCGCTGGTCCGCGAGAACCACGCGCGCTTGTGTGCAAAGCTGTGTTCAGAGCGGCTCGCCCCGTCTGGTGGCCATCTTCGCAGCCCTGGAAGCCAAAGCGCCCAATGAGCAGACGAGCCCTGTCAGGGTCTCCCAGAAAGTGGTCCTACGCCTTTTGTTCGCTGCCTGACCGACGTACCCCAAATAATAGCCGGCGTAATGGTCGTTGCCGCGGTCCGATCCGCTGTCCGATCTCCCGACGCTGGACCTGGCCGATTTCGGCTGCTGCACGATGCTCGGACGTTGACAGCGTCGACGTTGCTCCGTGGTCTGATCGCCGGTCTGGGATCCGTCACCGTATCGATTCGGTTCGTCCGATTCCGATCCGTACAACCGTTGCTGGAGTTGCACGTTGCTCAGGCGGCGGTCCATCATGCGGACCAGGTTCTGGTGGACCCGGTGGTCGTCTTCGTTCACGACAGGCAACTGTCGACGGCAGCCGGTCGCGGCGACCGGCGGCAACTCGTTCAGCTCCTGTTCCACTTGTCAGGCGTATTCGGTGTCTGTCGAGACGGACCTCTCCAGATGGGCCGGATGCCCGCTGTGTTGTTGATTGTGATGCTGATGCTGATGTTGCTGCTGTTGTTGCTGCTGAGCCTGGGTGTACGCGATGCTCTTCTGATAACTGAACAGCTGCCTCTCCAGGCTGTAATTGTCCGCCTGCAGCGAGGCGATCTCCAGCCGCATCTGATGATTGTGGATGCGGTACACGTCGTCGTATTTGTGGTAGGTCGCCTGGAACAGCAAGTGGCTCTCGTTCCACTCGATGCGGATCCTCAATTGGCCTTTGTCCGTTTGGAACGGGCTTCGATTTTCCTTCACCTCGCTCGTCTCTAGATTCGTCTCCATGATTATGCCCTCATCCGCGGATTCCTGGGCGTAGTAACGGCTGAACGGGCCGCCTGGCAAACTGACCGCCACCGCGCTCGGGTCCTCGCCACGCAGCAAATACGCTGACCAGCTCACGTATCTACTCACACACAAATCGTAATAAATGATATTTTTTAAAGAACTAGGCTAGTCACGTTTTCTAATATTTGTCAATAAAATGCTGACTTTTCTTTCTCTATTTTATCCAGGCAAGAATAGAATAGAATACTATCAAACACCTACACATGTATTTAAAACCGAATTTTATTTGTTAAATGAGCGAGTGTAGAAAGATTTTAACAAAATAATAAAAATTTCTGGTCTATTGGCATATTTTGTTAATTGATTTCCATGTTTATGAAAACCCTATTTAATTATTACTAACCGTAAATGATTCCTCGGAACGTTGTGGATGTCCTTGTAAACCAGATGCAGTCTGACGGTGTCCGAATGCAAATCAGCGCGTATGGTCCAGGCTTGCTTGTCACGATCGTAGCAGGGAGTCGCCGGGAGAACGGGTGGTCCCCAAGCCTGCACGGCCACCTCGCAGATGGTCCTGGCCTCGACCATTTCTAAGGTCACCCTCACTATACCCTTGTGCGCGATCTCGGACAATCTGACACGAGGATGCCAGCCGAATCCGCATCTCTCAGCGTCGGACAAGTCCTCGATCTGGCCGGAATCGATCCTCCGCTCGCCCTCGCCCAAGGCCACGCTGTATCTGACTCTACACCGATGATCGAACCCAGTCATCCTGATCAGATAAACACTGATGCCGCTGTCGTGGCCACGGTAACCGTCCATCTCCTTGTTACCGTGCGGGTAGATAACCAGGTTCCAGTCAAATCCGCCGAACGTGAAATAATCGGTCTCCAGCTTGTCCGGCTTCGATTGCCCAGCTGGGAACGTGCTGCTGGGCATCTTAAGGTCGGTCATGTAAACCGTCCTCACGTTCGCCATTGACAATTCCAATTGGAACTCGCCGTTCGTGTCGGCGAAGTTCCGATTGTAGAGGTCCGACACCGGGATGTAGTTTCGGTTGCCCTGGGCGGGCGCCTCGTACGTGAATTTCACGCGTTTCCCGGAGAAGCCCTCGTTCATCGAGAAGTGTTCCCGGTTCAGCAGGGTGAACGTGAAGTCCACGTAGACCCGCAGGTTCCTCGAGGCACCGCGCCATACCAGATACGCGCCTAGAACCTGATCCCAGAAATCATCATATTTAATTAATTGCAATTTTATCGTTTTAATATCGTTCGATCATGACATTGAGAATTGAATATAAGTCGAAGCAGCAATACTACGGAAATAGGTCGATCATAAATTTGCTTCCGTCTGATCGTTATTCGTGGCGAGAAAATGGTTCTCGTGAAAATTGTATTAATACCGTGAACACGTGTGTGTGTGCGTGAGTATTGCAATTACCCCTGGAGGTAGAGTGGCTCGTTATTCTTTAGTATTACCTTCGTGACAAGTAATTGAACAGAAGATATTGTGATTGCAAAAAAGTTCTCCTATTTTAACATAGCAATTGCTGTTTCGTTCGCGAGAAGTAATCGCAGTTGTTTCCACGAATACCGTGATTTTATTCCCAAGAGCCATTCGATGGCGGATTATTAGTGGCTGCTTCATTAATTTTCCGATATTATCGTTATCTAATTACTGAGTTAATCGCGGCATATTTTGATACAATGCATCCAACAGCAGCTGCAGCAGCAGCTACATACGTACATATTTACAAAAGCGACTGTCTCTCGCGTTAATTGAATTCAAGCTGAGCCCGTTACCGATTGATTTTTCAATTTGACGACCAAGTTCTCGCGCTTAATCGGATGTAACATCGCTGAGATTAATCGATAAGCAAATGTTGATCCAACTTGTCATTTACCGTTTTTCCATCATTTTTCATTTACTCGTTTATTAAACGGACTGAAAACCCTTTTATAGAGAATATAAAATAGAAATAATAATAAAAGAAATCATACATCGAGTTATGAAAGCCGAAGCTCTTTTTCAAACTCTATTATTTGCAAGCGTAAAAAGTACGAAAACAAAAAATGGTTTATATGGATTTGTTATAAAACGCCTTCTCTACCTGTTGATTCAAAAATGAATGTTTTTGACATGAAAATTCTAAAAGAATTACGTAGTAGATATTGCATACAAAATCTTGTGTTGTATAGATTAATACAAAATAACTACAAAGTAAATAAAAATAGCAACGGTCAGAAAACATTAAATAGTTAAAGATAAGACAACACGTCAGAATAGCATAAGTATTGAAAGAATCAAAGAGCAAAGAGTGAAGCTTCTGTCTAAAGACTAAAAGACTTTTTAAGTAAATGAAATTTAATCTGAAATTATTTAAGCAACGCAGAATTGAAGAAAAAAAACTACCTCGATATATTCAATCTCGTTCCTGTGCATTCGAATGATAAACAACTGTATTTTTCACCGGGTAATATGCATAGTTAAATGCAAATGAATCTGCCACACCGTGTGAATGGACGTACTGTTTTTCGAGTGATACGCTGCGATTCCCATCGCGAATGGAAAACGCAAGAGCGAAAGAGAGTTTGGACTCCGTAGAGAAAATGAAAAATGACCGAGGCAACTCTATTGTATATTCACGGTTGGCTCGGGTCCGGCGTTTGAAACAATTTCGCTTCATTTACTTCGATCGATACGCGATTTTACTGATGAATTCTGATAAATGGCGAGGCGCGCACCGTTCGTTCTCTCGAGCTCAATTCGCCTGCATGCAAGCGCACGGTTCCGTTGTTCACTTCGCTGCGATGCGATTTTATTGATAACTCCGCATGCCGGTGTTGAAATTAGCAGCTAACTTTATTTGCAAAATTGTCGACGTCTATTAAAAAGATAAATAGCCACTGTACGTGTGTTTCAATGCAGCTAACGATACAATTTAGTGAATTATTGATATGAACACATAGTTAATAACTCGCATTCATTTTTGTTTTTCATGATAAAGAGCAGACCTTGATCACTAAACAGCAGATGTTTATGCAAAATAAAACATTTATTGCACCTTTTTAAAAATTGTTTCCGATAAACATTTATTTCATCATTAGAACATTGAAATATGCATTCAGCTTTTGTACATAACATTCATGATTTTTGCATACTTCGATTTTCTTATAAATCCAAAAATTCCGTTGTCTATTGACTATCTTTTAGATTACACTGCTCTGTGATTTTTGGCATAAGAGTTTTACCTTGTTTCCTCTGGAGAGAGCGACGGACCATCGTTGGAATCCGCAGATGAGCTCTTTGCTGGTGACGTCTCTTTCGGGGTCGCGTACCACGCTTCTGGTGACGACGAACGAGAAGACCCGCGTGCCGCTGCTGTCAGGCAGCTGCGCGAATCTGTACAGCAGGGCCATCACCGCATCTCGAGGGCACAGCTAAACCAATGGTCCGCGAGGTTTCGACACCACCGCGATGCTAATTAATTGGCTTGTCAGCAATATCTGTAAAAAATACCAAAATTACCCTCGTTACTATTGGAATTGATTTATAAAAATTTATTCATACTAATCTAATTGAAATTACGTTCTTTTTAAATGTAGCAAATGTAATTGCTATTTATAGAATACATCATATATTTATAATTCAAATGATTAATTAATTACTTTTACACATTCCTAAATGATGGAACAATTTCCTTATCCCACATACATAGAAAATTGTTAAAGTATAATTCCTAAAGTCAGTAAATTTTTTAACATTGTGATTACAAATCTTTTTCTCTTAGTAATTGACTTATTACAAAATTAATTTTCACTAACTCTTATTGTGACAAAATATGATAGATGATTCTTGATTAAAAAATGTAGACTTGAGAAACAGAATGACAGTGTGAATCATTAATTGTCTATTAGTTAGCTTCAATATAAATTGTTATCATTCATTGATACTCCCTTTGGATTTTGATTATGGTAGATTAAATGGATTTCAAGATTTCTGTGTTGAAGGCATGGTAAATATTCAAGGTATGAGGAACAAAGCGTAGTACAAAAAGAAGGAGACCGACAATAAAAAGTTCTCCAAACGACATGATGTAAAGGGAATGAGAATCGCAGAACCACTTTGGCTATTTCGATATAATCCCCCGGCGTGCGTGACAATTAATGCCACAAGGAGCTTTACGTGCGCCGTACTACAATTTTCGAGCCGAAAGCGGATTACGCCAGCCTTTCTGCATCTCGATTCAAAGAAGTGCTTGTTCAGCTGAAAATTCGTGAAATGGACAATTTCCATTTTCACTTCTTCATTACAGTCCTGGGTGATAAAAGTTTTAAAAGAATAGGAGATGAAACTTAGAATTGTCTAGCTACTACATAATTATACTATTTCGGTTAATTTCAATTTATTTTGTTGCTTAATAAATTCATCGCTGATAAGAAAAATATGTTGATAAATGGTGACCAAAGAAAATTGACTATTCTCCTCCTCTGACTTGAACATGCACACGTGTTTGAACATCAGCTGATATTATATGCAGAACTTATGCACGATTATTCATACTATTTGACAGAAGTTTTCGGTCGCCTTCGAGGTTGGACCCGTTGATCGTACAAAAATGTGATCCTGAACGTTAAACATTTCTAGACAGATCCAATGCAAAATTTATGAGTGGACAAACGTATTCGAGCTACCAGCAGGGTTTCTACCGAGCTCGTGAATTATATATTGATCTCAGGGACATGTCAGCCTATCGTAGAACCTACGGGTAGTAAAATTTGTCGAACGTTTCCCCAGTTACTCGTTCAGGTGAATCGCGGAACAAGCACAAAATGGTGAGGACGAGGGAGGACGAGGGGCCCTTGTTCTTCAGGGACGGTATAGTTTACCGAGAATGGGGCTATTGGTTGGCCAAACTCGAGAAATACCCGATCGCTGAGGAATATTTCGAGAAGGCGATCCAACAAGGCCAGCACGATGACCTCAGGACGTATCTTGGCCTCGGGAAAATGCAGCTGGACTACGCCAGGTTCAACAGGGCTGTGAAGACTACCAAGATGTGCATGAAAATTGGTTAGAAACTATTGTTTCATTTTAATTATTATAAGTTTGCATTCGCAGTCTGTTCATTAAGTATAAATATATTTATCCTTTATAAGAATGTACAATAATATACGAGGAACGAATATTGAAATTTTATAAAATAATTCATTAGGAAAATGGTTAAATTCCTGGGTTTCTGTGTTCCATCAGGTTTCAGTTTTTACGAACAGAAACTACATAATCTGACTCTGACAATTTCCAATGAAATTTTAATTAGACAAATTGCAAACGAAGTTTGCATTCCACAAGTTGTAGATGAAACTCCAGTTTCTTCGGTCGCGATATTGAATTACATATTTTAAAACATCGGACCAACTTTGAAGCCGGCTCTGTGCTCGTTATTAGATCCGACGTACTCGTACGTGAAGCACATGCAGATGATGTCGCTTTTCCACATCGGCGAATTCGAGTACAGTTTGGTGCACGCTCATCAGGGTTACCAGAAGCATCATAGAACCTCCTTGGAGCACGGGATTCTGCAAGGGCGGGAGACGATCGAGGACTGCGTCGGTGTGGACACCGCGCCGAACACGTTGGCGATCCTCACCCCTTGGATAGAAGAGTTACAGAAGTATCGACAATGGCTGGAGGAGAAGCTCAAAGAGGAGGTAGACGAGCTCGCAGGTATAATCCTCTGCTCTTGATTCCGAGTTTGTAAATGCTTATACTATATCTTCGTATCGTACAGAACGGGGAAGGATTGCATTATTGTACGTAAGCCATGTAAAAAATTATGTAGTAACTCATATACAGGGTGAGTCTCGTAACATGACGAATATCTCATATGATAAAAAAATTAATTCGTAACGAATATAAATAAGATCCTAAAGAATATTAAATTATGCTTTAATACAAATACGATGCATATATTATATGCAACGATGATGCGATACGAGGGTATGATACAATAAGATGTTCCCTAAGAAACTATCTTTACCCTCGAAACTTTTCTAGTTAACTTCGATAGCAGCTGTGATTTAATTTAGCAGCGAAAGCTGGTATATCTCTCAAAGGTTGCACGGGCGTTACCGATTTAGCGAGTCTGACTTTCGCAGTAAATCCGATTCCGTGGGTGAACAAAGTTAACCGTACTCGTCCCGGGCACCGAGTTTCTCTTGCTAATTGGACTATAACTTCTCGTCTCGGTCGCACAAGGAAAAAAGGAGAACAACAGACAACAAGGGAAACTCGTTACAGCGTAATGCCATTCGTAAAAAAACGTTTTAATTTTGCCGGGATAGCCGCAGCGTTACAACCGCGAGGTCGGAGTGCGATTACATCGGCGAATAATATCCGTCCCGTTCCGACCAAAGCCGGACAAACTGGGGAACCGGGACCGGCGGAGATAATAAATGGCGGACACCGCGCTAGCACTTTTAAAAGGATAATTAATTCTACCTTTATTGCAGCGGCGATCAATTCCATTTTCCCACGAAATTTTAATCCGCGACGGTGTCTCGACAATATTTCACCGGCTCAGTCTCGCTGGCTCGGGATTTCATTTGAAATTATAACAAGACATCGTCGCCCGATGCCATGTTTTTGTCTCTTGTCCCCGGTAATGTTAATTGGACCGTAATGCAGTCGCCGTGTCGGTATGGAAATAACCACGGTCCTTCGAACAATCGATTACGCCTCGCGATTGAACAAACCGCGAGTTTTACCAGTTAAATAATCGAACGAAGCAGAAACGGTAAATCTCCATGGGTATAATAAATGAACAAGGAATTATTTATTACAATTTAGGTATTTTATAAATATTTGATTGTTTCTTTTTTTACTGCTAATTTAATTCGTGTTTTTATTGTTATTTTATGAAAGT
>NW_017145181.1:88760-89121 GCF_001652005.2 Ceratina calcarata
ATGCAAGAACCAGGCATTGTTTGTGGAAACTGAGTTAAATTTTTTTTTAGAAATGGATATTATTATTCCTAGTATATTTCTTAATACGAAGACGCCATAATTTTTTCAGTAGTATGAAAGGAATGGAACCTGAATGTAATTTTTTAACAGTTCTTCTTAATTCTTGTAAAATTAATAAAAAATAGGTTGCTCCTTCCATCCAACCCTTCAATTTATCTCTATAAATATATAAATAATTGTTTGAAACATCAGAATGGTGTATCGCGTGGTGGACAAGTTCGATTCGTACTCGTTGAAGATGTTCCCTATGAAGGAGAAATGTCTAAACGCAGTTTATAACATGGTCGCGTGGACCTACATA
>NW_017145181.1:89135-90016 GCF_001652005.2 Ceratina calcarata
TCATGTGCCTTTGTTCTTCTAAACTAAATTAAATTCTAGCATCCTAGCATTTCAAAGTTATTAATCATGATTGCCTGTTTGCACTTTGACCTCTCCTTCTCATATACTTCTCAAAAGTCTTATTTCTATTTCTCTCCTGGTTCAAATCTTCTGTCTTGTACCACTAATTAATTTCGATGCCTTCTCTCTTATAAGTACTTTCATTCCCTCTCCTCATCCACTCTCTTAATGATACAGCAAATTGTTTAATGCATACAATTTATTTCACGAATCACGGAACGAGTTGAAGTTACAACTGGAAGTATAATTCTATAATAAACGGTGATACATGTACGTACTATGTACTACTCAGGTATAGAGGCGGAACAGACGAAGTTTAAAGTGAACGACCCGGAAGCTCGGCCAGCAGCCGCGTTGAGGAAGCTCTACCACGTGATCGCGCAAATTTACCTCGGCCATTTGGCACGAGACAAAGCATTTCTGCAATACCTGGACGAGAACCTCGAGAAGCTCGAGTCCCTGAATAAGGAGCACACGGAGAAGCTGCAGATGGTTGTATCAAGCAACTACCGAAGGGCCGTGCGTAGGCAGAACATTCTGCGGTTGCGGCGACCACTTTACGTAATGCTCATCAAACGCCGAGCTCTACTGCCGGGTTATAAAGCATTGATGGAGGCTGAGAAGCGACTGAAGAGGAACGTAATCATCATACACGCCGACTTCCTGCTGCATCGTTTGCACGAAATAAGAATGCGCAGAGACTATGCTACCTTCTTCGCGTAAGTTGATTTGGTATGATTTAGGGATTGGATGCAAGAGAAAGGCATTGTTTGTAAAAATTGAGTTAAATTTTTTTTTAGAAATGGATATTATTATTCCTG
>NW_017145181.1:91187-108785 GCF_001652005.2 Ceratina calcarata
CAATAAATGAACGTATATTTGTATCTTAACATAAATCAAACGTACTTCTTTCAAGCTTTATAATGGAATTAATGATTAAAGAGATCATTTTAAATTGAATTAATTTTAAATTAAAAAAATAATTTAACAGGAGGCTAGCCATGGCATCGGAGCCTTTAGAGCTCGCCTGGCTGTTCCACGAGCTCTGCCGTCATCTGATCGACATCCGCCGCTACGATTTGGCCAGATTCTTCGGAAAAAAAGCGCGCGACATGGCCGAGACGGCAGGCAACGAGCCGTGGATTCTAAACGCGCAGCATCTCTTCCTCCGATTAGAAGTCAGCCAGAACTACCGCAACGAGGCGAAGGAAGCAGCTCTGATGGCCTTGTCCTGTTCGAAGAAATTGGGCATCGACTTTCTGGTGAACTTTTACAAGACCACGATACAGATCATCGATGACATGGACATGGAGAAGCTGATCGACGTGGACGTCGTCGCGGCCAGGCAACAGTTGATACTGAATTTAATGCCCGACGATATGAAAGCCGAGGTGGATTTCCTCTGGAGGCGGATGGAAGCGGTACCGGCTAAGCGGAGGTTGTCCGTGATGCCCGGATGCAAGCCGGTCGACCGCAAGTTCAAACTACCATGCATGAGGAAATCCATAATGCCCAGTGGAGCCAAACATCCTGAGGTCGAGGCCAGGAAAGCTCTCCTCCAGCAGTACGAACCGTCGATAGAAAGACCCGGCTTCGTCGACTTTCATGATTACGAGTGATCCTTGTGTGCAGTCCTAATCGTTTATTAATGTCCAGTGTGAAAGTGAGTTGTTGATGGAGGCAGAGGAAATGATGCATGGGACAATTGAGATTAGGCAAGGTATAATGGATCCTGAAGAATGGAGCTGAGCATCTATGAAGGTAAATGTTTGGTTTTCGTAGGGGAAGGGAAGGCAAGACGGGATTTAAAAAGAGAGATAAGCTTCTTCTTTTAGGATAAAAAATTAAATTAATATATATATATGTTATTACAAATCTCATACGTCCTAATAAAAATATTCGAAACTTAAAATTCAGGAAGTTTGTAATACGTGCAGCTTATAGGACTGATATTTCCAAGCTATGATAATATTCAGTCATACTGACCTCTGTATCCTGATTATATGTACACAGTAGTAATTAGTTTCCGCGAAACAATATTATCTCATCTTGCTGTACCTTCCCCTATATCGTACTTCACTTGAATAGCCTCGGGTACAATTTGTACATGCATGTACGCTTATGTCAAAGAAAGGAATTTGGATGAAAACGTTTGGTTACTAATTACACCAATTTGCACTATAATTAGTTTATAGTAATACTTGGAAAATACGTTGTTGTTGGAAATATAACAGGTTTCTAACTACCACATGAATAGCCTCAAGTGTTTAGCCACTGTTAGTCGATGCTTTGGGATAGAAATACTTACAACAATTCGTACCGAATAGCTTATCATTATAACAGCTGATATCATGCAGGGCCATCTGATGGAACTCTTAATCATAGTTTGGTGTAAAAGTCAGTTTCGAGAGAAAAGGAAATTGTACGCGAGACGATTGAGATCAGAACTTGGCATAATGGGCCTTGAAAGATGTAGCTGAAGATTTCTGAAGGTAGACGTTTGCTCTTTATATCTAATTTATGTATCGGCAAGTTGAAGACAAACTGGGACTTGTTAACATAAGTACTCGCGTTTGAAGAAGTTTAAGAAATTGTTGGATGAATGATAAACGAGAATCCTGCTCGCTAATGGGAATCAGAAGTTTCTCTCCGAGTTTTGTTCGATCAAACTTTTCAAACGAGTCCCGTTTTAGGGCTCGAGTCAATTTTTCCCGGCTCTTACGGGTATAATGGCCGTTGCAGCGTAGATTTTCTAAGAATGGCTCCTTGAAAATGGAATGAGCAAGACACGGTATTCACCAAGAGAGTATAAACGGTTTATCATCGCCGTCAGGTCTCCTCGTTGAAGAAGATGGAATCGACGCTGGGCTGGATTTTCTTCGCAGCTCCGCGGAAAATTGTCCCAGCTAATAGGATAAGTTTCTCGCCGTCCGTTAAACGGAGAACTTCCGTCGTGAAAATTAAATTTATTCAACTGTAAAAGTTTTCTGTCCACTTTATCGATGTGTATCTTGTAAATACAGTCTTTCTTCTCAGAGAAAGTATGGTCGATTTGTAATTTAAGAAAAAACATCCGTGCCCTTTACTCTTTTAGTAAATCTGTCATTTTTTTTTTAATTATCAAATAATTTAAACGCCTTCCGCTTCGCATGGAATCTCGTCTCTGACCTGTCGTTTTATTAAAAAAAGATCTCGTCTATAATTTCAAACCGCCTTTAATCTTTCCCTAACTTCTTTTTTATCTCGCTTTTTCTTCGTTAATATTTAAACGAAGTGAAGTCACCGGCGCGGCTGACTTCAGTTAAAAGTTTCGCGTTTCACCCCGATTGGAAGCGAACTTCAACCCCGGGCGCGAACGTGTCATTAATTGCGATCCCGATGGCGGTCGTCGCGAGCAGAAATCTGAAAAACGATTTGGCGGATCTGAACGAGACGAGGAAGGCGATAGAAAATGCGGAGTATCGCGCGCGTTTCGATCAAAAGAAGACCGAGTTCGCCGGAGCGAAACATAATCGAGAGTACGCCCAGGCACTCCATCGCGAAGCGGATCAGCTGTATCGCAGGTACGATCACAGTAGTTCGTTAAATATTATTATTCTCTAAGGAGAAAGAACAGCTTTCCCGCAAATTATTGGCTCTGCTTCGCCGACAATTTAATCGAAGGTTCGAGCTGCTTTATAACGTGTTTCGAAATAAATTTAATCATTTAATCAATAAAATTAATTCGCTCCTTTGATCACTTATTGTGCTCGATTTAATACTCGCCACGTTTTAATCGCCTTTGCATAGACAATTCGTAGCTGCGTCGAATTCAACTATTTTCATTGGAAAAGAATAATAATTATACACGGGCGAACGTCGCTATCGGAGCGTGACGCGAAATATTTTCTTAATGCGTTTAATTTAACCTGATTTTACTTGTTACGATACAATGAAGTTGTTCCCCATCGGCGTCGGATGCACGTCGACCGGGGGAAATTCATTTAAAGTCGTTCCGATGCGCGATATTTCGTGTAATTAACGGGCGATGAAAACGTCAATTTGCACGATGATCGGCAAATTAACGCGCCAATTACTCAACGGATCAACGTCTGCTTTTACATTCAGTGTTTGATCCACTCCGCCCGGTTTACCATTGCATAAAATATTTTATCGCTCCCCGTAGTTGTTACCAGACACTTCTATTCGGTTTAATTATTCCCGATTGATCGCCGTTTTAGACGATTGTAAATTTCACACCGTGCGATTCCGCTCCAATTCTAGTACGGTCACAGATTTTATCTCCTCGACCATGCTGTGTACGCATTAAATTTAATAATTCATTACATTCGAATGAATACGCTCGATTAAATGTAGAATTGAAATAAAATTGCGGATTTGCATATAAAGTAAAATATTTGTGATGCCAAAAACTGTGGTTAGTCAAGAATTAATTTTATTATTTAAGCATACGCGTGGACAATAATTTGCATAGAAAAATAAATGAATTTTTAATTGAATATTAATTATATACGTCGTGACAAAAACGTTTCCCTAATAAATATGAAAATAGTATTGTTTTTTCTGGCGTTATTCTAATTTCTAAATATCGCCCCCGACCACATTTCAAACTCCGAATAGTTCCATTTCCGTGATAATTAAATGCCGACAACAGTAGCTGTCGAATGTCGAAGCGTTTTACGTCCCTCCGTTACCATTTCCATAACCAATGTCATTTTACGTCGATACGTCTAGGCGTTGATTAGCTCCCTTTTGTGTCGCGTCGGTCCACCGTGCAAAAGCCCGACGTTGCAAGAGCCCGACGTCGGAGTTGCTTAAGCGCCTGGGGCGTCCGGTGTATGCGCAGCAGCTCTTCTGATATAATTAATCGCGGAACACGGTCCATTTCGCGGCGACTAAGCGTGTATGTACAAATGTACCGACAGCGTCGAATTCGCAATTTGCAGCAGTGATTACGAGTTGGCGTTAGTCCTCTACCACAGAGCTGCGAACCTGTATCCGAGGGACAGCAGTCACAGCGTGGCGGCTAGGAAGACCGCGGCTACGATAAGCTCTTGCCATAATCCGTCGAAAGCTCTGCGAAAGGCTTTGCCCACCACCGGGACAGGGGAGCGATTAACCCTCGCCCTCTGCCCGGAAACCGCGGCCATCATGGCGAACGAGAAGCTGAAGAAATCCCCGGAACCTTCGTCCATCACCGAGGTACTTAGGTGAGCCTCGCCAATTTTAGTCTTTACGATCACGGTAAAAGCTTCCGGTTGAAGTAAAACGTCGCTCGCAGTTAAGCACCATTTTTATTAGAATCCACCACCCCCTTTCCTCCTGATGCTGTTTAAGTCACTGTGTGAAGAGGTAAACGTCACAGTCGTGTAATTCAGTTTTTCGGAATTGAAAAGCACCGGAAATGGTACACTTGTTAATATGCCTGCATTATGCTGCTATTTAGTTTGTGAAGTAGATGAATTAGGATGCATTTCACGTTTTCTTTAAACGTATTAGCATTCGTAGTGCAAGTCACAACTTGATTGAAAAGTCCGGATTTTTGCCACTTCCTGTGGAACTATAGAAAGTGTTCCTTCCCAGAGACTTTTTATGAAATTTTATTAAGCTGAAGCATTCCAGAGATCAAATAATATCCTATGACTATGACTGATGTCCAAATCTCGATGCAAATGTCATTTTTAAGAGACTTTTACTAACATATAAACAAACAGTTTTTATTAAATATGATAAAAGATTTTATCTATCGATCATCGCATATTTTATATCGTTTTTTGTCTTCAGTTATTTCCAATTGAGTCACGAAATTTTAATGTCTTCATTCTCTTCTATTATATCCATTTATTTTACATTACTGATTTTCTTTTAATTTATTCTTAAGTGAAACATAAAATTATGAAACTCGTAGGAGATTAATGGCTCGTTGATCCATCTAATTTATTATTAACGACACTGTAATCTATTCAGTTTGTAGAATCGTAAATTATTATAATGGATGATATAATATCCAGTCACGCGATCTTATAAGACCATTGTCTAAGTAAATTACAGTCTGTCTATTGTACGTGACCGTGATCTACCAACCGGGAACGATATCGATGTGTCTTCGGAGCATGATTAAAGCATCCGAAATGTCAAAGTAATGCTAGGAACGTGAGCTACGATTCGAATCGATAGGGACTGACATAAAGTCTCCGAGACTTAGTTCCAATATGCGTAACTAATTAATGCCAAAAGCGGGCCACTTACATATCTAATGAAGTAATTAGATTGATTAGATTTATGGAGAAAATTTATGTTTGTTCCAATTCAATTTTAATTTAATTATCAGATTTATCTGAATTATTTAAATTATATAAATGTCAAGATTTATTGATTTCCCTTTGTAATATGTACAATATATTTGATAGTCTTCAATAATAAAAACAGAATTATTAAATGATCTTACAGCTACTTCGATAACCACAAAACGTATTGGAAAACCCTTCCTACGCCACGGATCTCCAACACCCAACTGACGAAATCTAAGTTGATGTTGAAGCAATTGAACAACCTAGCCGAGACTTCACTGAAGAACCTCCAGTCTACTTTCAACTCAGGAAAAATTTCAGCCGCGTTGAAGATAGCCCAGGAGCTTTTAATGCTGTCCGGTGGTTTCAGAGATCCAACTCGCTATCAGATAGCGGCGTATCATTACCTATCGTTGATCCACGTGGCCCTCGGGAGGCACGATCGAGCCGTCTGCAACGTGTCACGTTTAGTACGATTGTCGAAGAGCACCGAGGATCTGGTTCTGATCTGCAGAGCTCTGGTCACTTTGGGAAAGGTGCATCTGAACTTCGGCCACCTGGAGGCCGCCGCCAAGGCGTGGGAACATCTGTCTAAGGATCTGAAGAAACCAATTCCGATGGCCTGGATCCGACACGAGATTGGAAGATGCTATTTAGAGACTGGAAAGTATCAAAGAGCTTTGGAAAATGGCGCCAGATGTGTGGAAGCGGCTGCAAGGGGCAATTCCAAGAAGTGGACACTGAACGGAAGATTACTGTTAGGTAAATAAACAATTATAATTCTTTAGATAGAATATTTAGCTTAATTGATCATATTTTTAAATCTACCGACAGATTTTATATACTAATCTACTGTACTTATATTTTTTTTTAATAATTTTAATATTTAATTTTAATTTGAGTGTAATTTAATGTAGACATTGCTATTTCAGTTTGGTAACTCCAATTCCAAATAAAATATTAATATCATTAGCTGCACATTCCCTCGTGATTCCTACATTTGGGAAAACGCTCTTTGGCCAATCCAATAACTGCCAAGTTGGCTTTGTTAGCGGTCCGGCAAATCGTGATTCGGTAGTATCGATCCATAAGCCCATCGTGTTACAATTTGTCCGTCGAGCGTCGATACTACAGCCTAGTTAGTGGCACCGGACTTCTGATAGAGCCGAGCACGGCTACAGTCAGACACTGAAATCAATTTCGATGCGAACGCGATTTACACTCGAAAGCCCGGAACGCCGATAGAGACGCGGTAAAGGCTCCCCCAACACTCCGGCCGACGGTCTATGGAAACGCTGATACAGTCCGTTTCACTCGGATCGCAATTAACGCCGAAGTTCGACCGAGGAGATAAGGAGCGCAAGTTTATGATAATCCTAACAGTGTTTCACTATTGAGATTAGTTGCAATCGTCACAGTCCTTATCACTGGATTACAGATTTTATAGATTTATAAATTAGCATCCTTCGTATCTTTTTTCCCATTACAGTTCAGGTCATAATATTCACTTTTTGAAAACGTTTTCTCAAGTTCTTTTTGTTCATAGTATCATCCCTTGCTCGACTGTACCACTCGTCCGGCCACACTTAGTATAAGAGTAAGATGAGTGTCATACGACAACGGCAAGAGCGAAACGTTTATCGATTAACACCTCATCATTTTATTCATTCCATTATCACTTCAATGCCCCCTAAATCGCTCGACTCTTTTTCAAGGTCAGACCTTGGTAAAACTCGGGAGATTCGTCGAGGCTTTGGAGGAGCTGCAGATGGCCGCTAAGATTACCGAGGAAGAGGGTGACACGCCGATGTTATCCTACATCCAGGATCTTATCGAGCAAGTGACCCGCGCTCTCCGCAAGATTCCATACGAGTACGGGACTACTTGGGGAGTGACCAGTGCCGGGATCAGTCACGAGCAACGGACCGAGGAGAATTCGAGTCTGTTCATCAGCAGCGAGGAGACCGTGATAACAACGGTGTTTTCGCAGAGGAGGGTGATCACCGAGTGTCTGGAGGAATCCAGCAACGAGGACGACGAGGAGGAGGAGTTAACGACGCATTCAGAGAAGATCGCACAGACTTACCGTGAAAGCACGGTACGCTCGGATCTCGGAGAACGGGAAGAGGAGCAAGACGTCCCTGCAGGCAGCTCTACGTTCAGAGTCGAAGACACGACTGAGAGCAAGAAAAAAGTTGTTTCTCCTTCCTCGTTCTCCTCCTCTTCCTCCTCTTCTTCTTCTTCTTCTTCTCTGTCGATATCGTTCGACGAGAAAAGTGAAAACGTTAAAGATTTGGGGGAGTCGACGAACAGGACCGAGAACGATATTCAGCACGAGGGGCTGAAGGGTGAAAGCAGCAGTAAAGCATCTTTGAGGAGCGATAACACGACGGCGACTTATGTCATTCAAAAGGAATCTACTTTAGAAGAGAAGAAACGTGCGACTGTTATTGACGAGAACGAGATGATCACTGAACTGAGAATGACAGTCGACGATAAGGAAGGGAATCGTAGAATAACCGAGGCTTTGAAGATGGTTAATTGCAACGATAGCGAACAGAGACAGGATATGATTAACGCTATTCGCGTTATCGAAGAGCTGGGGAAGAAGGACGAGGTGGAACTTTTGGATATGCTCAGAGACATGCTGTTAACTACCGAGGGGCGAGACTATCTGGGAAACTCCGGGGACGGGTTTAGAACCTCGAGATCCGGCGACGACAGGCAGAGTGGAATTACGACCAATCGGTTGACGAGAACCTCGTCTTTGCCACCGTCTCCAAGGCAATGTAATGTCAATGAGGATTTTCGTAAATGTCCCATGCCTTTGCCGTCCAATTAATAATCCTCTTTTGCTAGTCTATTAAAATATTCTCATCTATGTATATTTTTTTATCAGTGATTCACCTCTACTATTCTATACGTCTGCTATTTTATTTATTAAATATCTATTTAAATTTCAAGTACCAATTTGAGATTTTTTTTAATATTCTATACGATGGTTCTATTAAAATGCAAGACACTGCAGATTGTAATCAAATTTTATGTTCTTCACATCGTAATTAATATATGGGACAAATTTTTAAAATAACAAGCTTAAATACTGACGTATATGGAAGTTATACACAATTGAAATTAATATGCTTGAACTCTGCAGATTAAAACAAGGAACTAGATATAAGTTGAATAAAATGTTAATAAAGTGAAGAATATGAATTGTTTCATATGTCCAGACTTTAGGACTTTAATTTGTTTAAGAAATCATAATTTAATTCAATAATGTATGTTATAATAACATTTTGGAGATTGTTCACGTTCACTTGACTTCAGAATTTTAAGAGAATCACGTTAACACAAACTTCAAGTTGAATCTCTTGCATGACTCAAGAGGCAAGTAATTTGATTAACAAAATTGGAAAGGAAAGAGTCTGCGACCCTGTTGCACGCGAGGAAGTACCGCCGTAGCGAAAGGAAAAATACCCAGGATCAAGGGGATTAGAATCCCTCGGGCTGCGCTCAAGCAAATGTGTACGTACACAGATACTTCCTAAATGCTCGCAGCTGTAATGAAAAAAGTTTCTGCCCGTGAAAATCCTTACCACCTGCTCCGTTTAATTTACTCGTCGATTCCAATCCACCTAAAAGACCGTTATATTCGGCGGGCAACTCCTCGATGCCATACAGGATTCGCTCGTGAATTATCGATGAAACTCCCTCAGACTCTCGTTTCCTCTATACGCGCAGTGGATTAGATGCTCTTGATTTTAGTGGCGGCTCCGAGCCATTATTCTGGGACGTGTCTTTCACCTGCAGCTCGATCACCGTAATTAGCTCGTTAGCGGCACGAATTAAATTCCACCAGCTCCGGCTTCTTGCACGGTCCAGGGACCGATCGAACGCGCGCAGCGAATTAAACGGGAATCGATCGACCGTTGCTTCGGAATCAACTCGGGCAGAACGCCCGATTTGGCCGAGCGCTGCACTGCGAGCCGATAAAAAGCCTGTCGGCCTTCTCTCTTCTCGACGTTTTACGGTTCCTCGGCCACTGTTCGTCGAAATTCCCTATTTTATTCATTGCTAACGCGAATATGTTATTCAGCCTCTCACTCCGCCAGCGTATGCTCCTCTTCATACATCTTTCCATGTTTCTAGGTACTTATTCTCTATCAAATAACCTGGCAAATAGCTTTTTATTATTATTAATTTGAAATATTGTCGGTTTATCTCAATTGTTAAAAGACTAAATCATTAGATTTATTATACGATTGCAATTACAATACAAATAATGAATGGCTACAATTAAATTGTATTTTAAATGACTGAATATAAATGGAATGAATACTAAATTTAAAAGCAGAATACATTTGTCTCTTTTTATCTACGTACTTAAACAGTATTTAATCGACATAAATTGAGAGAATAATTTGTACTTTTGAACGTTATTTTACGAGGATGTTAATTATCTGGATTGCTAATGAGCCTTTAAAATTTAACTAGTATATACAGTGTGTCCCAGTTTTTCGTTGCATGGTTACATTTTGGAATTCTAAATGATAGTCCAAGAAAAATAGGTCTGAAATCGATACTTTTAGCCGAATGATTGAATATTTGATATATGCTATGTGTGATCCCTACAAACAAATGTGCAAAACCAAAAAGTTTGGAGTGTAAAAAACTTGTATTTTTTGCTTATAAATCGAAAACCGCTGTAGATATCGAAAAAAGTTTCAAATAAAAATTGCAGAACGCGAAATTTTGCATAAGGACGATTCATTATTGTTTAATTTAACCCTTTAAAATTTGCAAATTGCAATTTTGCAAATTTAACCCTTTTAGAGGAGTTCAAAGCTGGAAAGTGAAAATTTCGAGTCAATGCCATACGTCATCTTCGAAAACAAGAGGAAATAGTCTTTTGACTAATATTCTCATGTAATCAATGAATACATAATCACTCCACGGTTGTACCATCAGTACTGGGACACCCTGTATAAATATTTTTAAAAAGAGAATCTACACGCTGGTCTATAGAAATTCTCCAAGTGCTCTCGGAGAGCAGAAAAAGGTGTCAGTTCCGTGGGAGGACGTGCGTGCGTAGCCACAAACGCGACACGGAGGTGACTCGTCGGGCATAAAAGGAGGCGAAGGAGTGGTGCGGGGTTTAGTGACGGGAGAAGAGTACTTTCAGTGCTACCTGTTGAGCTACCTATGTGTTCTCGGCAAGCCTCTTTTGTATGGTCATCAAGGCGCTCTCTTCTGCCTCGGTGTTTTTCAAGACCTCCCCCGGTCGCGAGGAATACTACAGGACCGGACCACTTGAATCCTCGTTATTTCACGTTACGCCCTCCTATCTCCGCGCTCGTTCTTTAAACTATGTATCAAAATCCATTGTCCAAAAATGTGGAAATTCTAAACCCTCGACAGGCAATGCTTTTTTTATTCTCCACAGCCGCAGAGCAGCATTCCATGATTCGAAACTGACGAAAATAGTCGGAATATTCGGCATATTAGAGGTAGCTAAACTACATAGAATTTTGCCGTCGACGGGTATCACGTTTCACCAAAATTCTCGCCGGATGCCGAGCATCGCGTCGCTTTTGAAATGTGTCACTGGTCCATTAAAACTCGACATAGGGGTTAGCACAATTTCGTCGCGTCAACACGGTGTCCCCAGTAATTATTTCCAACTCACCGTCCGCCCTCCCCCCGTCACAGCATTCGACGTAAAAATTGATTGCCACGCAGCACGCATGTTAATTGAACGCGACGTACCCGATCGCAAATAAAAATCGTTCGATTATTTACAGTCTAAACTCGTCCCATTCTCGGATACCCTTTATAAAGGATACTTACTTAATCCGATAAACGTGGAACTTTTCACTTAGAAAATTGCAAGCGTCGGGTAATGAAATTTAATACAAAAGGAGAGAAACCTGACTCGCCCTCGGGTTTCAATTTAAATAATTGAACAGGTATTTACGATCCTCCTCTTCCCCTCTAGATTGGCAAAGTGAACTGTTATGTAAATTTATTTCTGATTCGTAAATTAGTTGAATGCTTTACCTGTTTCTGACCGCGGTAGTAGTTATCACACCGGGTTTCGGTGTACGAGGTTCCTGAAAATTGCTACACTATTTGTCCCTAGGGAACAAAAGTTTCTAATTTTCTCCCGGTATAATGACCATTGTCGACGATCTACCTACGTATTTATTACGTCGCCGTTGCTTAACATTGACACAGTCCCGTTTCCATTGCGTTGTGCAAGCTCCATTGTTATGAAACAGAAGAGGCAGTCGGCCGGAGGGACGGAAAATGTATTATTCATTTCGTCGATCAATAAAATGACTGAATAAATATTACAAAAAGAGAATCAGCCGAGATACAAAGTTTGTATTTGTACTCAACTCGAACTGTGAAAAAGGTGTCGTCGAAAACGTTGTCAACCGTCCACTGACAAGCACTTTTGTCCCCGGCGTGGAGATGAAAACGACTATAAAATTTATCAAGCACCGCGGACGTTACGACACATTTTACCTGTGTTAATAGTGGCTTTGTTTTACAAGCGTAATCGTCCGTTTAACAGCGACGGCCGTTTGGAACCGAGGACAATTTGTCAAACGCGAGGCAACCGCACGTTCAAAACGACTTGTCTGTCAAATCAATTTCACCCTTGCTTGAACTCGTTCCCATTTACCTCTGTTTCAGTTTTTCTCGTTCGACACTTATGCTCGAAATCAATCATGATTACTAGACTGCGAAGTTTTATGTAAAATAGAACATTTGTAATATCGACTTAAAAAATGTAGATAGCAATTTTAATTTTAGAAATAGATATACACATTTTTATTGCACGTCTTTTGCACAAATAGTGGTGTATGAAAAACGCTGTTACATAACAGCAACGAATAACGCTATCGTTACTGCCTTTCTTGGTAAGGGAAATTTAAAATCGCACCACGATGAAAAATCAATTTTTGCGGACGCAGCCAGCATCCGAGAACTCCCGGCTTCAGCATACGTAAGAAGCCACGGGAGGAGATCGGTTTAGTCGTTAAGACGCGATGAAAGGAGCTGCAATGGATCGTACAGATAAACGATTACGGTTATACTTTAATCCTTATATCGCTGCAGCTGCAATTCGAAGAGAGGAGCCACTGAATTTTTGCTAAGAACGAGTTTACCGAACTCGAAAAGGATCTCCGTTTTGCAACTTCGTTCAATAGGCAAATATTCAGTAAAGGAAATGTAGGTACCGATAATATTGCTAGTCACGGATGCGAAATGCATTTAAATTGTTATTCAATAATAAATATGAAATACATGAAATACTTCAATTAATTTCGATAGTATTTAATTATTTAAATTGATGCATTGAACATTAAAAAAGATGTTCGGTTTTCGAAAATCAGAAAAATGCTTAAATTCTCGCAATTGATTTTCTGCTCAATGGAATGGAAAATATTAAAAATTTTAATAAACAAATATGGACTCGTTCGTAATTATATGTATATCAGTTAAGAATATTTTTGTTTATTCAATAAATAAACCGTTGCAAATATTTTGCTGATAAAAATAAAGTGATTTTCTAAAATAGAATAGTAAAATGTTTAGAAGAGAATAAATTTTCTGAACAGTGTTTATAATAATGTAATGGTTGAGTCGTTAGTAAACCAGATGATAGTAAAATTGCATTTTCGTTCTGCCTTGCTTACGTTCCATCCGACTTAACCGGGTGAGCAATACTCTGCATGCAGAGAGAAACGGGACCGATTCAACTAACACATGCATCGGTTCGCAGTTTTACATTTTCCATTCGTTCGCCCGTCGAGGATAACGTTACGGGAAATCGATAAACGGGCTTTGCAGTCGAGATGCGGATACCTACGGCCATCCGGGAAGACCCGCGCCATAGTCACCGTATACACGAATCTACGTGAGAACTTTTAAGAATGATTGATAAAGTTAAAACAGCCGCGCGATATCTCTTGCAGGAAACCAAATAACGTTCCCTGAATTTCAATTTCTCGACTTTGAATCTCTTGAATTTAAATAAAATTGTACAGGCAGGATAACGACCAAAGGTTTTAACCATTGGAGAATTAATAGAAAATATTTTTAATATCTAGGCTACGGATTTTTATTT
Organism: Ceratina calcarata; assembly: GCF_001652005.2. NCBI lineage: Eukaryota > Metazoa > Arthropoda > Insecta > Hymenoptera > Apidae > Ceratina > Ceratina calcarata. The sequence continues at coordinate 104,757 of NW_017145181.1, forward strand.
ATTTAGAGGAAATGTCCATCAACGAAAATGTATATTATCTCCAAAAATATTGATAACGAAATGCTTCCTGAATTCTAATTTCTCGATTTCGAATCTCTTGAATTTAAATAAACTTGTATTAGTACTATAACGATACAGAATTTTAACCATTAGAAAATTAATAGAAGATATTACATAAAACAATTGTTGTAAACTATATTAATATAAGGAATAAATATGAGACAATGCCAAGTAGAAAATCGTTTTACACTTCATATTATCTATAATTTACTTTAGGTATTTTACATATTGTTATTCATGAACGTTATGTGCATTCAGATTTCCATAAACGTATAAAAAACCGTCGTTAAATAATGTCAAAAAGATTCCTCGGAAGAAACTAGTTAACTAAATGCACAATAATAAAGAAAGGTTCTCTAATGTTTTAACGCGTGTCGGGAACTTTTCCCACGGCCGAAAACATTATCCGCTCGTTACACTGTTACTGAAAGTACGACGAAACAGTTTCCTCGGTAAATTACCGCGGCAAGTTTTCCATACATAAGCATCCGGGTAGCCGAATCGCGGCGCGTCATAAATTATTCGAAGGATATTCATCCTCGACCCGAATTTCCGTAATTACGTTATGTGACGAGGCTCGGGTGCTCCCGCGGCGCCATAAAATTTTCAAAAAACCGCCGTTCTTGTAATTTCGCTATGTTCCATATCCTATAAACTTAGTTCCGCGCGTTCATCAACGTAGAACAGGCGACAGTGGTTTCGATGAAGTACCGCCTACGTGAAATGTTATACAGTCGATCCTATTTCAACTTTCCCGGTTCAAACTTTGTTTTTCATTGAAAATTCCATTATGTACCATAATTACTGTAATAATTAAGTTTTGTCTGCATTTCTGTTTCGTTGGTCATGTACACTTTTATTCAAAAAGTTCGAGCGCTATTGTTTGGGAACAAATGTTTTAAAATAAGATAGAGAAAATGTGCCTATTTATAATACTGAACCGGAAGTAATAAAAAAATTAATTTCCTGAATACCCAAATTATGTCCGGCAATTATGTCAATAAGGATTTTATAAATAGGATAATTATTCTGATAAATAAGAACAATCTTAACATTCAGTTTTATATTTTAACTTTTATTAAAAAAAAGACATTATTTGTTATCCAAACGTACTTCAAACTTTCGTGCATGTCTGCATATGTTCTTTTCATCATTTTTAACGTATGATATACATATTTACTTTATTTTATCGTTAATTAAACAGATCGATATTAAATCCGAGTTGACATAATAATCGTGCCGAATCTAATCACGTACGTCGCGCGTTTCTACTCGCACGACTTAATATATCTGGGGATTGCAACGAGGACGGGTTTATCGTTGACGGTAACCGTGTCACGTATCCAGCGTTGTTTGTCAAAAGTGTCGTTGTTGCTCGCGTCCGTGCCCGTCCGAGGAGAAAAATTGGCCGGCGCGCATATCGAAACGAGCCCCTCAGGCCCCGGCTGCCACTTCCCGCTCCGCCCATGTTGATTTATACACACACATGCATAGAACTCCGCGTCGCCTGTGCCAGGCAGACCGGAATCCGTCGACGCGATTCCGTGATTCCGTCTATCGATTTCCGATCGCTTTATCCGACGCACAATAATACATGGAAGCGACTGAGGAAAGGGACGACTTCCCGGGGTCGTATCCAACCGGAACAAAAACGAACGTGAACACACGAAAGTGTTTGCAAATTTTTAATAATGAAACAATCTTTCCATAGTAACTTCTGTTGTATTGCAAATTTTTAATAGTTTTTTCATAGTAACTTTTGTTATATTGCAAATTTTTGATAATGAGAATTTTTTCATACTAATTTCTGATTAGATGTGACTGTAGATTTTGATACATCAAGTTTTTTATTATTAATTAAATATTTACGTATTAAATACTTCAGAAAGATTTTATTTGATTAAATGTGTTAAACTATTATCAATTAATTTGCAAGTATCTATTTATTTCACTTATGTACAAAAACCTCCATGATTAGTAAATTAATAAAACAACCCTCAAATTATAATGAAACAGAATAATATCCTTTTATATAACTTTGACTGACAAAAGTTAAGTGAGAGTTTGCTATTCAATTAACGAAATGAGGGAAGGAACGAGAGGTAAACGAGAGGCAACTGCTCATTCCGCGCGGAAAGGACAGGAACCAAGTGAATACTGAGAAATGTAACTGGCTCGAAACTTTTGAATGGAAGTGTATGCAGTTCTTCGTTTTATAGGATCTTGAAAGAAGAACGTTTTGACGAAAACGAAATGCGGGTATATCTTCCACTCCGATATCCACGGCCTCTCTCTGTGTCTGTTTCCGCGTCGAGCTTCTTGCGACGTCGCGTTTGCATAAAAACCGTCTCGTTACGCTTCGTCAACAGAGAACAGCACCCTGTCTTCCTTTAGTGGAAATAAATATACGTCTCTATCCCTTTCGTAGTTATTACCGTCTCCTTATTTACGCCAACGAGGCTACGCGAGGCAGGAAAACGGCAGCGAGACGTTTTTCTTCGTAGAATGTTTTAAGCTTTGAAGGCAAACCGGGGCAACAAGTTAACGAAATGCTAACCGGTGTGTCTCTGAAGATTAAATAAGTTTATTCTTAAATACCTTACTTTTCCATGCTGTTTCATAGACTGTGGATTAATTAATTTACTCTTTCGGGATTACAACGATAAACTTCTGGATCATTACAAAAAATTCATGAACAAAAAATAACCATATATAAATGTAGACATCATTTCTTGGCATTAACAAAAAATAAAAACTAAAAAGACAACAAAAGAACAGCCATATTTGATCTCATAGCTAAATGTAAATCCTTATTCAACCCATCCCTTAGCCTAACTTGAAATCTATGTACCTTCTAATACTGAGTAAACCATTTCGTACATTGACTCTGAATTAATATCAACTATATGAAGTATTATTATACTCAATTATTCAAGAGTTTATAACGGACGTTCCATGCAATCGCTTATTTAAACCGGAAGTTAAGTATTGGAAGTATTAACCAATTCCGCCTGAGCCTGCAATCAATTCTGTCTGATTATTTCATGTAATTGTATGAAATTAACTTATGGGAATTGTAAAATATTAGGAACGCAACGAATTTTATGCGCTTTCAGGGAAATTGAGTATTGAAAAATTTGCGCAGAAGCTAGTTTCTTGCGGAAATGGTACGCGAGGAAAGCGAAGGTGCGGGACTTTATTAACTAGCGCGTGGTAACCATAGAAACGTATCGGTTTCCAGAACCGATCCGGAACGCGGAGGACAACCTGATAAGCATCGTTAACGACGTTATTCGTAGTCGGCGGGAACCTCGAACAGCTAATTAACTTTACTGGACGACCCGCTTTGTTCGACGTTCGTGGCAGCTTGAAAGCCCGGTCCACCGTGTAAATTGTGCTGCCAATTAACATGCCTAGCTAAGCGCACGGAGGCGGACCTCCTTTAAAATCGACGCGATGCAACAATCGTCGTTAACGGTTTTATGAACGGGCTGTTCTCCGTCATGGTCTCAAGGTTCACCTTGTCGGGTCTAACGTTTCTTATTTTATCGCCGGTATCATGCTTCATAAGAGTCATAAATCAAGGGTTACGAGTAGATTGCGGATTTTTATACACTCGTAGTATATGAAAGACTTTATCTAGAGCGCGACCACAGTGTGTGAAAGACTGTATCTATTCTGGTTTCTATTCCGTTAATAGTTCTTTTCTAAAAGCATAAACATACTGACATTTTCGTGTAGTGAAAGACTACGTCTTAAGAATGTATAGGCTATACATATACTTAAACAATGCTTGAATGTTGAATTTGTTATTATCGCCTTCAGATTCTGCAATTCGCCCGTCAAATCTGTGAACTTTTAAAAAGACTTTTCGTTTTTCCTCAATAACTCCCGAACGGATGGACGTAGGGGGGCGTATTTAGGCTCATTTTGTAGGGGACGACGAGATCTACAATTTCTGTGCAAAAA
>NW_017145181.1:111068-118698 GCF_001652005.2 Ceratina calcarata
TTTTTGCACAGAAATTGTAGATCTCGTCGTCCCCTACAAAATGAGCCTAAATACGCCCCCCTACGTCCATCCGTTCGGGAGTTATTGAGGAAAAACGAAAAGTCTTTTTAAAAGTTCGCTATTTCGACGGGCGAATTCGCCTTCAGATTCTGCAATTCGCCCGAAGAATCTGTGAACTTTTAAAAAGACTTTTCGTTTTTCCTCAATAACTCCCGAACGGATGGTCGTAGGGAGACGTTTGTGGTCTCATTTTGTAGGGGACGACGAGATCTACAAATTCTCTGCAAAAAGAATTCGCTAGTGCCAATAGTTACCGAGGTATTTGCAAAAAACGAAAAACAGTGTTTTGCAAATTACTCGTGAACTGCTGATGCTAGTGAGAAACTTTTATATAGAGATTGCAGATCTCGTCGTCCTCTACAAACTGGTCCTATGTACGTCCCCCTAAGTCCATCCGTTTGGAAGTTATTGAGGAAAAACAAAATTTTTTGTCAAAAGTTGGCTGTTTCGACGGTGGAATGGTCGGATTTTGTTAGGAACCATAAAATGCCAAATAATCATACTTAACTCGTTAAATACTAGACTAATTAAGAAAATAAATAAGAAAAATGCATAGAACCTTTCTTGTCATGTCGTTCGATGTATTATATGTGATAATTTTTAATATTGTAGTACACAGTTTCGGCATTTGTTTGATTGGACTGTACATGACCTGCAACTATCAATCATGTATAATCTTAACTGGAAGTTGAACTTTGACCTGTCAATCATTAAGAATTGAAGGCGTTCACAATTGCAGTTTTTTTTCCTCGTTCGAAAAAGGTACAATCGAACGTTTACTGGACGCGAATGGAGAAAAAAGTGCTTGGAACGGAGGGTTCATAAAAAACAGAAAAATAGAAAAAACGAGAATGGGCATGTTGCGCCCGGACGATGGATTGAAGGACAGGAGTTTTGGTGGAATTTTCGAGCACCAGACTCGTCGATAGCTAGCGCGAACACGATGCTCCATTGTTTTCACAAATATTTATACTCCCCGCGTCCTCGTAGCCACGATTTCGCTATCGAACAATGAAACCAGCCCCGCCTGCTTTTATTGTTGTTCTTACGATTTCTTTTTAATTTCAGTTATCGTTGCGGGAACCACTGCAGGTTTTACCACGATATTTCAATGTAATTGAAGAACTGACTAGCTTCACGTTTTAGCAAAAATTGTGTATCGTAGTTCTTTATTTATCACAATAAAGGGTGTTCTTTTACCATTTTTTAAATATTCTTACACAATATTATAATATTTCAGTATTAAAAACCTTATTACCAGGTGTAGATGATAAAAAGATTGATATGAAAACTAAAACTCGTTTCGCTCTTGCCTGGTAACGACGCCGATAATTGTCGGTGAACAGCAGCGCAAAAACCCGAGGGAAACGTCGGGGAAAGGGCGCTGGGACGGAAAGGAGAAGTAGTACGAGATACGATATGCTCGGCCATGAGAATCTCGTTCTTTACCATAGCGTCGTCGCCCGCGCCGCGGGCGCAGCTCTTTGAGCCACGAAAATTGAGCCAGCTAGCTGTCAAAGCGAATCGCGAGAATAGCCGGACGTCCTCGTTTTAGAATTATAATAAGTGTATCGCAACGAGCCGGGCGAATTATAAAAACGCAAGCAGAAGCTCGTTCGAGTTCTTGATAAAAATATATATTTCATGTAAAATACTCGACAGATAACCAAATAACTACGTAAGGAATTTGTTGTATCAGAATTAGGATAGTCCAACCAAGAAAACTTTTTCGCATTATTCTCCATTTCCTCAAAATCATGAATTTTTACAAAAACTAATATTTTTGGGAAACAGTACGTGATAGGGTATTCTTAGAGGATTCGTTTTTAATATGAAAAACTGTATAACTAAAATGAAAAACTGATGTAGTGGATACTGATAAAAAATTTTGTGTGTTGTACAGCGTAATTATGATTGCAGATAAGATGAAAAAATATTTGAGAAGGAACACTTTCTGCTAACATGTATTATTTTTAGCACGTTCATTGGTTCGTCGTAAATACCGTAAACTAATTATTTAAACACACCCGTACGCGTTATCAGGGCCATTGCGGCACGAGGCAGTCTTCGCGGAAGCATAATTAACGTCGTAAATAAATGAATACTTAATCCCGGCTCGAATTTTAAGCGAGGTCACGTTAAGGCGCTAGCCAGGCGGATAAAAAATATTTCCGGGGAGATACTATGTTTTCTACTGGCCCGCGTTATTTTGTTTCATGTGTACCGTCATAATTAATTCACTGTCGCAATTAAGTGCATCGACGGATTACCGAGCAATCATGTTAATGGAAGAATGTTGAATAATTGCGCAGAATGCAATTTACACAGGTAGAACGTAAAGTCGACAATGCGAGCCATTTTACGACCATATTGGATTAAATTGGAGTTTGTAGATCCGGTGAATTCATTATTAAAAAGTAAACTGATGAACTATTTATCTAAAAAGTTTTTTGATATTTGAGAAAAAGCTGTTAGTATAATAGATTGTTTAGCTAATTAGGGAAAATGGTTTTATTATCTCATGTTAATTAAATATAATGAATAATTTATAGTACAGGAGTATAAGTGTTTAATGCATGAAATGCAAACTATGGATAAAACATTGAACGATATTTTTAAAACGACAATTAGGATGTTGTAGTTTTATTTATTCGTTGTTGTAGTTTATTTATTTCATGCCTTTCGACTTTGGAGAACTTCTTGAGTCTACAGTATTTTGCTACATTTTCCTTCTCTCTCTCTCTCTCTCTCTCTCTTGATGCCTACCTCATCTTTTTTTTTCTTCATTCTCATCCTTTCTTTATAATCTACGTTGTTTATTTTTCCCCACGTTCCCTCCATTCCCTCTGCTATTCTTTGCTTTTCCCTTCATTCATTTCATCCCCGCTGGATCCTTTTATTAATTCCATTCAATTTTTGCCAACTCATACATTCCTTTAAGGCCTCTAAAACAATTAGGATATTATAAAATCATTAGTTCCTTGGAAGCTTCATGAATTTGTATCGCGAGACCGGTTTTATAGAAAGGACACTTAAACTGCGTTAAAATCGTTTTTGCATGAGATGCCGGTGTTCGTTCGCAGCAGGCGCGGAGGCTCAACGTTACTATCCGCGCTGGTTCGGGAAAGTTTTCTGTAATTCAGCGCCGGGCCGTTTTGCGCGGAGTTGTTAACTTTCGTAATTAAAAAATATGTCGTCCGAGTGCATTTGCATTAAACAGCCGGGGGGAGCATTTACATAGAACGGACGTTTTACGGAAGTTCGTGATTTTTCTTCCCCGCTTGGCGGTCGCTTATTCTCTCCTATCCAACAAAACGCGCTCTCAAGTCCCAGCGACTGGAATAAAATCTCAATTTCCACCGGTTTCAACAAAAATTTCCTCGACGAAACCGAGAAACTTTCAAACAGGTTTCGTCAATCCAATTTGTTTTTCTTCTTAGAGAATTTACTGTTTCAATTACGTTATAAAACTTATTTGTCCTCGAGCAATGTAACTGATTATTAATTAAAGTACGCCAAGCTCCTCCTTTTCTATGGTACTTTTTTACACGAACCTAAAGTTTCACAGTTTCCATTAACAGATTTATTCAGAGTTCTGCTGATTAGTATTTGCATAACTCTTCTTTTACTCGGTGAACTTTCACCATGCAAAAAAGTCAGGTCAGGTGTATCTTATTCCATTGATTGGATGCATTCTGTAATGTCATAGAAGTTGAAAAGAAATTTCGTCCGCAATTATATAAATAAGTATTAGCATCAAAAATATGATAAAATATTTTTCACAATTATTTGCAATTATTGTAATATCGTATTGTATAATTATTAGTCATCCTTGGCTTATTAGACCTGAAAAAATATATACAGTCTCTCCCTCACAGGCAAGCTAACAAAGTATAATCTCTATTAATATTGCAATAATTCTAATGTAATTAAAGAAGGAAAGGATTTGCATTACACGAACTGTTTATCGTTCAAGGTGTTCGTGCAAATAAAACTCGATTGCATTCGTCTTTCAAATCGACGCTATGTTGAAAGATTAATAAAGATATCGCGAATCAAATTGCAGAAGAGCAAACGAAAACGAGTTTACCCAACCAGCTCGTATCGGCTAGTTTCGAAAACCAGACACGTGGCGTGAGTGCTTTGAACGTAAAAACGCATCACGTATATGCATCGCTCGAGTGCCGTTGTAAAATGAAAAGAAGTTCCTTTTTCTTCGAACCTTTTTATCGTTACGTTTACACCGATAAAACTTTTCACCGATTCCTAGGCGGTTCCCAAACGGTCGACCGAAGGAACGTGTCGCGCGTGATTAAAAGTAAAAAGAATTGAGGAGTGACGGAGAAATACGGAAGAGAAATTGAAGCGCGGTCTCGATTATTATCAGCCTTAAAGGCTTCGAGGACTTCGTCGCGAGATATTTAATTAATCTATCAGTCTCCGCGCTTCTTGAAGTGGCGGACCCGCTCGTGAAGGTTGAAAGCGGGAGGGAAGGTTGCGAGAAGTTCCCGGGAGAACGTTCGTGTAAAGAGTGTTCAGGGGAGGGCCGTGAGATAGGAGGACACGGGAGATTTCAAAGGAGGAGAGAAAAATGTAGTAAAATAAAGTAGCTGTCAGTGACACGGTTGATATCGAACAGCGGCCCGCACAGTAGATTGAATGGAATTTAATTCACGAGTCTGTCTCTTCGGTTCGGCCGACTCGTCCCCTTCCCTCCACGCCCTTTTTCATTTCTTCACATTAAACTTTCAAAGGGTAATATCGATCGGCCACTTTCACGAGAATCATACCCGGCGTTCCGATATAATGCGATTCGTCGACATTCGAATATCAAATTACCTGACGTTCACTGCATTTTCTTTATAAAAGTCATTTTCACAAACCTAAGAATATGAGTCGTGTTTCTATCATTTATAAATATATATTATAACTATTGATAATAATTAACTGAGTATCGCTTATAGAATTCAAAATGTAAAAAACAGAAATACAGTTTTCCTCATTTTTATAGATAATATAGATAAGACAGATAAATTAAAGAAAGGGAATATAATAAACACTTGTTTTTTCTTCTAAATATTATAAATCGTATTTTACTTTGGATATTTCGTATCTTTTTAAATATCATTGTACACTTCGTTTTTTTAAATTACTTAGGATTCTCATAAATGTATAAACAGCCGCACGTTTACTACTAGTAAATAATTTATAAAACACTTTCACATGCAACCGAATAACGTGCGCGATTTCCGATTCTGTTTGATGTTCGAAGTTTGAAAACGCTTCAATTTGATATTAGCGCTTGAGAAGGCCGTCACTCCATAGTGAAAACGCAAACACAGTGTGCGTGACGTGGTTATAATGCTCATGGTAAACCTCCTTTGAAACGAAGTTGAACGTGAAACGCGGCTCATTGAGAACGAGGTTCGTTCGAAAATTCGATAAGCAACTCTTTCTTTTTTCCACGCCCGAACCAACAGCCACGCCACTTCACCCAGTGAAAAATATTTTACCGTTCATACATCAAATCGCATGATATGTGTGGGACGACCTTTGCGTTAACTCGAAGCGAACTCGCATTCTATCAACTTTTCCCTGTCAAACACAAATTATTTTCTATCGCGATCAAAGCAACGAGTTTCAAATCACGGCTTCTCTTTTACTTTTATTTTTTGTTATGCATATTTATTTTGCACACAAGGTAAAATAAGTAAAGGAATTCATATTCCACTGGTCTAAAAGTCTAAATAAAAAAATAAAGGATTATTTCAAATGGTACTTCATATTCATGATTTATTGTATAATTTATTATGCAAATTCGGACTTTTGCTTTAAATTTTCAATCTGAATCATTTAACTCATTTGCATCATGAGCTTGTATATGTGTGGAATTTTCCTGGCTTCTACTTTTCCGAATGATGTAAATTAATTGGTTAATTAATTAACAGTAAAGATTTATTGATTTAATTAATAGAAACTTTCTATACATATTCCAATGGTATAAATCAAGAAATGAACGATAATTTCGAATGGCACTTCTCATTGATTTACTCTATATTTTATCATTTAAATGTAGACCTTCGTCTCTTTAAGTTTTCAAACTGAATTCTGTAATTACTTAATGGTATCAGGACATCTGATTGACACTGTCATTTATTACTTAAAGTCAATGTCCTAATTTCTGTTCACGTTACAATTTCTACTCAATGCTTTAAGATTGCATATAAAATTATAGAAAAAAATGCAATGAGTAGAAACTGATGTAAACTGAAGTTGGGACTACACTAGACTGCAGATTTTTATTCAAAATATTTGTGATATCAGTTTAAAAAATGTGTTTTAGACAAATTGCTCATTTAAATACTGAAACATCCATTCAGCCTTTGACATTCCGAATTGTTTTATACATTACAGCATTTATCAATCCTACAGATTTACTTTTTTTAAAATCGTATAAAATCCACAGTCTACTCGTTGCAACGAGGATATCCTTTATCTCGTCGAAATAAGTAAGAAAGATCTCTTGTCAATTCCGCATCTGCAGAAGAAAACTTGAAAAAAGAGAACGCTGTTAACGACGTTTTCCTCGGAAACTCGACGCGGTTCGGAGTAAGATTAACGGGGAAGTGCGAAAAATTTCAACTCGCGATATGAACAAAAGAAAAAAAGAAACAAATTGCTACGAACTCTTGGTAAATGGTCATCGTTCTTCCCCTTTCGGTGCCAGCGCGAAAAACATTTGTCCCGAGGTGAAGGGAATAATAGTAACTCCGTGCATATGGAAACAAAGGGAACAAAAACCCGGCGAATGGACCGGCTAAAAAATAGCGCGGACATTTACCCGTCGTAAAAAAAGTATGTTCTCGTTGAAAATTCAGCATCGGTAGTAAAATCCCGCGCTGCCTGCTGCATCTTAAAATACACAGCGGGTTACATCTTAAAATATATATTCTGGTATAAAATTTGCGATGGGTATTGGAGAATCGAAAGTCGCACGCTGGAAGTTCGCAGCTCAGCTGAATAAATATTGCCGAAACGATTTCAGCGATGAAACCGTGAGGAACGAGAAGAATTAAACACGTGTCAGCAATTTATGGTTTAACAAGAGCGGTAGTGGCGTTCGAGATGGTATGAACATTCGCGTTCGATGTAGCCATAATTTTGACATGCAAATTGCATACTGGGCTCGCGTGCTTTCTCTCGATTTATTCATCGTTCCGTTTCGCCCGTGTCGTATATTTTTGTCTCCCGCTGATTTCTATTTGTAAAACTCGGTTTCGAGTTCCGCCTGAATGTCTTCAAATAATTGTGCCGAGTGTCACTTAAAACAAGTCAATAAATTTAGAATTTCATGAAAGTCCGTTTTGATTTGGAACTTATGTTGATCAGTTAACTTTTAATAATCACATTGAAGTTGCTGTTGATTAAAGAATTTCTCATATTTTGGTTTTGAAAAATTATTTTCCATATTCTTCAAACGCTAGGAAATAAAACCAAACGGTATTGTTAAAATTTTTTGTAAAATAAATGATCCGTCATTCTTTTTATTATAAGTTAATTGTTTTTTTTT
>NW_017145181.1:118741-119346 GCF_001652005.2 Ceratina calcarata
ATTTTATGTTTTCTCATTTAGAATTTTTATGTGTAACAAAACGATCCATTGTATCTTCGTGTATTCACTATCGGAACCCATTTCCAAAATAGCGATTCGAATGACGTAACATGTTACGACACGAAGTTCGTTGATCCGTGGGAAGTTCTCCAATTTCAATGCGCTGGGGTGCGATATTCGCGTACACATGATCCCACACGAGTGTGGGGATGAACGAAACAGACATCAACGAAATGGGGAGAGAAATAAACGTCAGACCAACGCAGCGTGGCGTTGACTTTCAGGTTTTACGATTATCCCCCATCAAGGGTCGTAGATTACGATCCGCGCTAGTCTCCGTGTTTATAAAAATAAAAACCAATCGATTGCACGTTGCTGCTTCGTGGGAGCCATAAAAATACGTATCTATTTGTATCACATAGTCGAATGAATTCATTTGCGTGAATATTTTTACAGATATTCCTATATTTTATTATGTAAAATAAAAAAGAGTGAGTCAATAAGAATTACCATTTCAAATAATAACATCTTTATAAAAATAGCTATAAGACAAAAATGTATTAATTCATTAAACTGTATCAAATAAAAAATTCATATAAATCTTT
>NW_017145181.1:119672-123791 GCF_001652005.2 Ceratina calcarata
TTTAATAAATAATTGAAGAAATCCCTCGTGTATTTCAATGGTTTCGAACTATCGCTACACTTGCTCAAGGTTGAAAATTTCTGTATTACAATTTTTATCACATAACTTATTATATAATTTATATCCAATGATGCAACGCTGGTTTATAATGGCACGCAACCGTGATGCGATACGAGGGTAGGAATCCTTGACCTAATCCCCGTGAGCCGAGGGTGAGGAACGCGCGAAATTTCGTTCATCTTGTTAATGTCATCGGTACGTTATTTTTAAACAGGCTCGCGGTAAAATCAATTGGTTAATGAGAACGCAGCATAGGAACCGTGAATCGAGTTAAGCGATCGTTCCATCTATCGAGTTATCGAGCGGAAATTTTTTAAAAACTGTTTAAGCCGCCTTATGAAGAACGCGGGGACGAGATGCTCCACAAATTCCAGGAAAGAGGATTAATTCTGGGTGGGACGGTACTCGACAAAATTTTTCCATTTTCCAGCCAGGAAAATGTGCTAAGCGAGTTGGAAGGTTTCGTTACAAGAATTATGCAGGAGAAATTATAATTTCAAATAAATGTTAAATATTGTTAATCTTCTCAATCTCTTAACATTAGAACACATTAAAAATTTTTACTATTTTAAAATTAATACTAAATCTACCGACAGTCTTTTTAGATAAACATATTACAATTATATTTTTTGAGTACATTTTAGTGTCAGTATTGGTATTCCAGTTGATATGAGATAACGAGTTTAGTTTCCTCTTTATTCATTATACATATAAGGATTAAAAAAGTAGTCGTTTGTGCATAATGGGTGGGTGTAGTATTATAATATAATAGTTATAAATTCTAATATAAACTGCAGGAGCGTTCAAGCGTCTCTCGTTTCAAATAGAAGACGGAAATCGTTAAACAGAAAACAGACGTAAACTTACGTGACAGCGGGAAGCGCAGTTTTATCAACCCTTCGTTAAGCTCGGTCCTCCGGCGAGCTAACACAACAGAGAGTTTTTCACGGACATCGCGCGTGACGGATGGAAAATAAGAAGCAGAAAAAAATAGCAAAGAGGACGCAGAAAACGACACGTATTGTTGCCGGTTAAAAAAGATTTTATTGTTCCTTAACGAGGATGACGACGTGCAATAAACTTGTACGCGGTGGAAATCGATTACCGCGGCCCTTCACGGCTGGACGCGTTTCTTTGCACAGTCGCGTTGTTTACTCCCTCGTCCAACGACTACGCACCTAGTTTCCTACGGCCGGGGAAATATGATAATTAAACGATTTAATTAAATTACGGCCGGCTACGTTGTTCGCCGACCGTCGCTTCAAATTCCACGGAATTTAATTAAAACGCTTTAAACCACGCGGGCAACAGTTTTACACCGACTTCTATTCGGTATTTCGCAACCGTTACGCTTGTTTCATGCATCTAATGAGGCACGATTAATGTTCCAATGATGAACTGCGTCGGCGAACGTGTAGTATGATTCTCATTCATTTATATTACTTGTAAACTTATATAATATTAATATTATATTATGTCTCGTGTCTTAGTCGTCGTAGGCTCTCGACGAGGGACCGATTGACGCGTTATATTATTATTATATTATATATACTACTTATTGTAATTAATTTGTATTATTTATATATTGTTATACTACACTATTACATGTATTATAAACTATACATGTACGATAATTAGTGCGAAGTCACTATGGTACTTTGTATAAAATCCACTGTGTATTCAAGAAAACCGATAAAGCACTTAAATGTGAATCTCAGCCTCTCTTCGTAGCTCGTATTTATCCTATTCTCTTGATTTGTTTTCTGTTATCTGGTCTTGTAGCGCGCATCCGTTCGGAGAAATGTTAAGTCCAGTTACTTCCCTTCGAGAAGCGCACTCGATCTCGTCTTATCCTTCATTACTTAATTGGTTCTTTTACTTTCCTTCTTTCCACCGTGTTCGCTTTCCAAGTTCGTTTCTCCAGTAGAAATGCTTACGAGATATACAAGATTTCCTCTCGAACGGTAACTTCAGTTTCAACACTTTCTGTGATAATCCGCTTCCTCTAAGTATGATCGATGGCATTCTTCTTCTTCTTCTTCCATCCGGGAAAATTAATTTCGCGAGGAACTTTTTGATTTAATGCAAGGCTTAAACTGTTTAGTTTGCACAACGATGATCTCCTGCTATTATTTCTGATATCGAGAAGCTTCCTCACAGGGAGAACACTGTACATTTTGTGTCAAAGTGTAATACGAGATTTCGAGTTTAAACATAGAATTATTTATTCTCAGATAGAATCAGTGGGAATGCGTGCAATCAATTTAATTTAATTAAAAAAAAATCAATGGTGAATCAATTTAATTTAAAAAAAAGAAAAGAGAACAGAAGACACTTCCGTTCCGTGTATCAAATTATTTTTTATCACGACTCTTAGAAACGAAGACTTTCAGAGCCTCCCTCTCAACGCTCCGACGCAAACATATATTGGGTAGCTTCCGGCTCGTGAGAACGGAGCAGGAAAATTCTGAGATGCTCGGACAAAGGAGTCAGCATTTCCACCGACTGACAGAGATCCGACTTCAAAAGCTCTTCGTTAGAGGCGAGGGAGAAAAGGTGGACCGAGAGGTTCCAGTCGGTGACACTAGTTAAAAGAAAATGGAAGTCGCTCCCGCGAAATGTATTGTATTCGATTAATTGAAACGTTCCTTTCCCTGTCTATTCCCAAGACCGCGTTTACGCTCGATGTTAACCTTTTAATTCTTCAATTCCTAATCCCTGCCCCTTCCGGTTTCTGCCAGGGATCATCGATCTTCCTCTCCAATTTCGCTCTACGATGTCCCTGCCTCTTCAATTTATAATTTCTGGGTACTATCTGCAAAGTTCAAAAGCGTAATCCGACGTCATCCATCAAAGGGAATTCGCTCGGCTCGGCTCGCTACTTCGTCGTCTCCCGCCAGCCAGTCGGAGATCCATATTCGATTCCTAAAGCCGCGAACAATCTATTTGGCCAGAGATGAAATTCAACTTCGGATCCAAGTCGACTCTAACAGTCCCAAATCTGCATCAAACTTTCATACGGGCAAGTGAGTTTCTACTGGCGAATGAAATTTCCACTATTCCTTCGAACACGTATTTCAAACATCCGCGAAATAAAATAATAAAATAACAATAAACACGTGGCATCAATTATTTTTATTAGAAATGGGTTAATAAATGAAATTTCATTTATACAACTTTTACTGTTCCTTTCATTTTAATAATTTGGAAGGACGTCTATACGTTGACAAAAATGTTCTTAAGAACATTTTCGGGGCTCAATTAGAGAAAACAGACTCTGACCCTGCACAGCGTTTATGACTCAGGCCTCTAGTAATGAACAATCATATACTGATTAGGTCAATAGCCTCGTGTTAAAAACACAGTGTGCTAAGGATAGAGTCTTTCAACTCAAGATTCATTTTGATTATTTATATTATTAAACAACCCAACAGTCTCAATTATAACTTCTGTTTTTAATAAAATGCCTCATGCATGCCATGATCTATTAATCTCTTTCAATCATTTACTCTATTTACGTTTTGAGAACACACATTTATTCATGTTCCATCTATTTCGCTATGCCACTTTAAGAATAGAACAATGAGAAATTGGTTTGTTTGACGGGTGGAACGTAGTGGTGTTGGAACGCACACTTGGGCGATGCGTGTGTACCTGCGTCGTCGGTGTGTACAGGCTCGGTCAGGTGAGTATTGATCGTGGCGGATGTGCAGGGACGAGCAGGCAAGAACGGACGAATATAAGCGCGCAGCGTGGCGCGGTCGGGTGGCAATGCCCGGGCGGAAGAGAAGCCGGGCTCAAGGAAAAAGCGAGCCAGAACGGAAAATCCAGGCCACTCGGCCTCGAGTCCCGTGCCGGAGCAACAGGCATACCCGACCAACCTCAAGCCAGGCTTCCACTTGGCAAAATGTTCCCCTTTATAGATCAATTGAATGCGGACAGGGTGAAGGAAGAGTGCGAGAAACGTTTCGAGCACCTTTTTTAACGAATGAAATAACCGAGTAAATTACACTTTAATCTGCAGAGATGAAATAAACGTGAAACAAACAAACAAATCAT
>NW_017145181.1:123905-126582 GCF_001652005.2 Ceratina calcarata
TATTTACAGAAACCGATATTTCTCGGAAACGGTATGTGACACAGCAATTTTGCTTCCAGATTTGCTCTTAGCATGAGAAATTCTGTAAGAATCATATAGTGAAGGTATTACAAAAAATGAAAAAAAGATTTTTCTTCTTTAAGATTAATTGTACATTTTTGAGATGAAAGAATTTTTTAAAATAATAACGTAGCTCTGGATTATCTGTAATAATTAATGTCGCGTTAAATTTCGGAAGAAGATTTTAAGATCGGTCACGGGTGACCCCTGGCAACGGAAAATATCGATCCCAAAGTATGTACCGTCGTCGGGAGACACTGAATAAAAGGATCAAGGCTGTGTTCCGTTAATGCATCTCAGCTACGCGACGATTCGGGTCAGCAGGACTGCTAACTACGGCAATAAAAATAATCTCTTTATTTTCTTGATTAAGCAATCCTCCGTCTCGTCATTTACCATGAAATCGCAAACATCCAGGTACCACGGAACAGTATTATACCGCTGAACCGTAAATTCCGAGAACGTTTCATACTCATCTTTTTCTGACGAACAAGACAAATTGAATGCTCTTTCATATAAAGTACCTTATCCTGTACCATAAATCGAGCAACTTTTTTATCTTCTCTTTTCTCTTCTTATTGCTGTTTTAACGAAAGAGATAAATTGAACACAAATATCCTGCGGAGAAACTGAACTTCGCGGGTACGTATCCTCGTTTCAGAATTATCGGAACAAACTTGCTATCATGAAAGAATAACAATTGTCATCCCGGCGGAGAGGCTCGGTGAACTTCGAGCAAAAGACAAAACATTTGTATCTAACTGAAGGGAGTACAGTTTTATCTTTCGTAAACGAGATCGCTCGAGTGGATGATGGAAGCCACCGCCTTGGTTCTTTCAGCGTCCACAGGATTAGGATTTTCGGGATAATTACCAGTTAAATGGATTGTCCTCAACTGTTGCTCCGAGCAACAAGGTCAGACCACGTTTTTTAAGTAATTTATAGATAATAGCATTGATTATAGATAATACATATTATCGATAAACTGATAATTCTATATTTTCAACAGCATCTATTGAAATATAAAAATTATGAGTATGAATATATAGGGTGACTCAGTATTAATAGTACAACCGCAAAGCTGTTGAATATACATGATGAAATAAGTCTAAAGTATAGAATAAATTGTTTGCGTTTGAGGTTTTATTTTCGAGAAAATCGACTTTGCAATTTTCCTCTGAGTACGCATGCACTTGACTGTGTCCTGGTTAAACGGATACAAACTGTGTTGGGTAGTTTTAAGAGTAATAATACATCAGAATTCTTAAGATTTACTTTATTAACGTAAAGATTGTAATAAGTATTCTAAGTCTGATGCATTATTATAATGAAAACAGTATTTCCAATTATAATCAAAACTTCGACCAAGTGAGAGTTTCTAAATCATCACAATAATTCATCCACTGTAACTATAGTTATTGTGAACGATCTACGGTCTAAGTAAACTTGCAACAAACTTTCATTGCTGCCATTAATATTTCCATATGACGTCTGCAATACCATTTCCATTTCCGATAACTAGTGTCTCTTCCATATATCATTAAAAAGAGATTAGAAGAGAACTAGATAAGAATAGATATTTCTGTGTACTGACATCATTCATAACAAATGTAGTTACGGTATGATAAAACAGTTGAAGGTTTTTAAAACAGCTGTCATTCTGATACGAAGGGTGGACAGGGGTCAGCGGTTCTCATTACTATTACAGAACGGAATTAGATAAAAATAGATACTTTTGTACACTGATATAATATGATACAATAAAAAATGTCGTTTTGCTATAATAAAACGGTTGAAGCCTTTTAAGGCAACTATGTCATTCTGGTACCAAGGGTGGACAAGGGTCAGCGCTTCTTATTACGACTACATCAAAACTGAATCCCCGGTCCTAAAAGCGAATGGGATCGTCAACAGGCGACCGTGACAGGTAATCTGACCGCACCGTGTCATTTCTTACCGACCCCTTCATTCCGTTCCCGGCAAATTGACCACGGAGAATTTCGAGCTGCCTCGTTACCACAGGGGAGACCACATTGACCGTACACGTACTCATTGTAACTCCTTTTGTGGGCGTGTGTGTGTGTGTGTGTGTGTGCGTTTTACGGCGGCGTTGGCCATTACGCTCGCTGCTAAAACTCGCATAGAAGCCACGGGTCCCGAGGCTTTCGCACGACCTTGACACGCCACCTACTAAGTACACATTCGCGAGCACCGGTACAGCATGTTACTCGCAATCCGCGACCCTCCTCAATTATACATGCGGAAACCTGGCTAAAGACTGTGGCAGATGTCCACAGTGCGGAGAATTAAATCGTTGCCGCGACACTGTTAACGCTGACGATTTGCTAATTGCTTCGTTTCGAGGCACGGATCTTCCAGACGGAAGGATCTGTTCCGCAGCTAGTCAAATGGATTTGTCACTTCGCGCTTGGATTTTATTTGCCGCAGACTACGACAGAAAAAGATTCTTCTCTGAATTCTATGCCTAATTAAATAAAAATCATTTCGTTTATAGGACTTAATTAAAAACTGAGTGCTTCTTTCGCAGTTACTTAATGAAGTTACGAGATTGCCTAGAGATTGGAATTCTGTAGTTTTATGTCGTATACTATGACAT
>NW_017145181.1:126685-138097 GCF_001652005.2 Ceratina calcarata
TGATTTAATTCTATGAAATACTAATGTATGTTAAACTAAGATTTTGGAAATTCTTAGTACACACATTTACTTAACTTCAAAATTTTAGTAGTTATCTTAAAGCTAATGGAGTCGAGTCAAGTTTCGAAATTATGTAATGTACTTGTGTAATAACCGTTCGACGTTCATTTATTCACGTCGGGTGCTATAGCTCTGTGAAGGAATCAGCTGCGGCTTCTACATTACGTAGCCGCGAAATTGTCATAGAAAATTATTTCCCAACACCAATAGTCCACCGTCGTACATTTGACGTCGCGTGAAAGCTGAATCACTAGCTTCCTTCCAATGTCACACTGCATATAATCTTGTTTTTAAACATTAGTTTCACAGAACGATCGAGCATACTGCTTCTATTTCAATTTGTGTTCTTTTGTTTTATTTTTTATTCATAGCTGTTTGTATTTTTGTAACAGAAGAAAAGTCAGTGAGCAGAAATTGTCACAGACACATTTACTGCACTAACTAAGGAACAGGTCTATGCTTAATCATTTTTGTCGGAGACAAACCGTTCAGGAACCGGTAGCTTGAATGTTCAGGAATATTAATAGCCAGCGGCGAGGGTGGAACTCGATGGAAGAAAAGTTTAATCGAATTTTAAAGTGGAGGAGGAATTCAGAAGTTGCTGGGAATCTTAAGCAGTCGGGCAACTTCCAGGTGCGCAACATATTTTTGTACTCTGAATTCCCATGCACCAGTCCCTTCCCGAGTGTCTAATGGACGCGAAATCCGACTGTACGCTGACTTA
Source organism: Ceratina calcarata (assembly GCF_001652005.2). Classification (NCBI taxonomy): domain Eukaryota; kingdom Metazoa; phylum Arthropoda; class Insecta; order Hymenoptera; family Apidae; genus Ceratina; species Ceratina calcarata. Next base: position 127,470 of record NW_017145181.1, read on the forward strand.
ATCTCCTTACGATTTGTCCAGCTCGTTAAAAAATTCTTTTTCGTATGTTTTTATTCCAAGGCAAAAGTTAATATCCTTGAAAATGAACATTGAAATTCGGTTCCATTCGTCCCACGAATCTGTCTAATTGGGTATTAGTAGACACTGTGTTCTAAAATCTGACAATGCACTGACTTAACCCACTTTCCACTCTTAGAAATATTTTTGTGAAAATGCATTTATTCGAAAGATTAATATCCTTGAATATCGAAAATCGTTTCCATTTACTTTTTCATTCATAACTCCCACTAATTTATTTTATCTATTAACCATGGTACATGAATCAGCTACGTGAATAATTAGATTGATATAAACTGTTTCCCTATATAAAAATCACGAGTACAGATAATATTATTAAAATTAAATAAGTAACCCTAAAACTGAAAATTATTTGTATAAGCAACAATAATTGTTTTGTTGAAACAGAATAATATTGTGATTTGAATAAAATCAATGGTATAACATTTAAAATAGAAACATACATTAGATATTAAAATAGGATCATGGAATCAAGTAACAATATTAGTCTGTCTGATTGCCTAATCGACATTGTATTCTACTCGGCTGACCGCACGCTGACATGATCCACTTAATTTTCCGTTCCCCATAAAGTGTACTCTCCCGGAAACGTCTTCTTAGGTAGCAAAGGTTAATATCCGTGAAAGCGAGCATCGAGGACGGTTCTATCTATTTTTAGCGGTCCTTTGTCACCAGAATGGTCGCAGGATTACACTCGTGGAAACATTAGAGGTTCTCCCGCGCTGCGCGACGGCCAGTAACTCGACCCGAATTGAAGAACTCCGCTGCGTCTGGAAGTTAGTGAAACTCGAGTGGAAAAGTTTGCCCCGGTAAACGAGAGGGTGAGAACACATCGCGACCCCGTCACAGTTTCTGCTATTATTATGGAGAATCACACAGCGGCTGGACCCCGGGGTCAACTCTCCGAAAGGAAACGGAAGGCTTTCCAAGGCCTGATAAAAGCGACCCTCGTCAATTTCTGCCATCCGTCATAAAAAAATGTTCTAACATACTTATCCCCCTATTATACTGTGTAACTTCGAAGTTGTACAACAATGTAAGAATTCTTCCAGTCACGTTTTACTCTTCTTGTCATTTGAATACTAAATCATTAATCATAGATAAATTTACCTTTGACCTATCTCGCTTTGATTAAAATTTTTTCATTCACTTCTAATTTAAATTTAAGTTTATTATTAGTTCAAATTAAATCAGTTAACTTTGCTATATTTATTTACTCTCTTTCAGTATACTTTCTATTAAATTTTTATTATTTATTTTATTATTCAATTTATATTTGTTTCATTTATTGTTAGTATCTTAAGGATGTGGCTATACAGTCAATCCCAAAAGTTTATGTACCTTAGAAAAACGCATTTCCTGTAATTAAAAATAGTACACTTTTCATCTAATTTCGATATTTAATGAGTTAACAGAATTGAGTCCGTACACTTATTCCGAATTCATAATCTTATAGTGCAGTGAATGTCCCAATTTCACTGGCTTAAGATTACAGATGAACTTAAAGAAAAAAGCCAGTAAGTAGAAATTGTGAAATTTACTATATTTCAAATTCATATTGACAATTAACATTGACAGAAATTAAAGGGAGTGTAAAATGTCCGGAGTAATAACTTGATACTGTGAAATCCGAGGTCAACGGCGATGAGGAGCCGAGACAATTGACCCGTGAACCGCGGGGTCCCGCTATCTTTTGTGCGCGTAATAGTGGCGGCCAATGAATGTAAAATGAAGTTCTTGTTTAGGTTCGCGATGAGGAATATTAATGGGATCCGTTGCGGGCGAAAACTCCATCGGGGTGGAAAAACAGCGCCGCGATAACAACAACTGAATCCCCGAGATACGATTAAACGGAGGGGAATTTAAAGCAATTATTCCACGCGGGAAAACCACTCGGCCGGGGTTTTATGAAAGCACTCTCACGGGCAACGCAACGCTCGTCCGGCCTATACTATTAGGTCGACGCGTAGGAAACATCGTTCCCTTTCTGAAATTTTCAATTTCCCAGATGAAAATCATTTGCCATCTTCCTCTTATCAATTACTTCCGATTAAATTGAAGAAACAATTTGCCGCGCGGTGAATGTTAATAGGATTTATAAAATACATCCTTAAATGTGTCACGCATCTTTTTATTTTTATTTGTATGTCCTAAAGGACTTATAATAATAATGTGTATTTATATGGATATCAAATTATAGTGTATTTTCGATTTGAATATTTTACGATAGAGTCTGAACCGATCTAATTATTTCGTATTGGATAAAGACCGGGTTCTAACAGGTTCTCGATACCCAGCGATTGTTCTCAGCCTTTTTACCTCAATTTCGAGCATCGTTGGTGCGCCGAGATTTCGATTGGTTCTCCTTCCGTGGGGATCGATCGCCAAGATCATCTCCCATTCGAGAAGAAAGCTTTCCTGGAGAGGGAAGGGCGACCCGGAAACGAAATTCGCTGGGACAACTGTCACGTGGAGAACGGAATACCTCTGCTCGATTCCAAGTTTATTTCCCTTGGAGAACTTCGTTTCTCCTAGCCCTACCCACCCTTCCTTCCTACCTTTTTACGGCGGGTGCCAGTGACAGGGAACCGTTTCAAGTCCCTCGGCTTTTCCATAAAGCTTTCACGTCTCCGTGGCAGATGCTTCTTTTACACTTTAATCCTTAGACTGGCCAGTGGAAATAGTCTCTTACGATAGAAGAATTAAAAATGACGAGACCAAAATGAATTGAAAATAAAAATTTTATCAATGTGTAAAATTAAATATAGAGAAATATTTATATTATATTATCTGCAGATCTTTTTTTATAAATGCATAAAATGCTCAATCGTGATAAGTGAGACACTCATCCTCAGTGCTTTACTTTTTAACTTGGAACTCCTCACACCTCGTTACATTGATGAAGATGTAAATGACGAGACGCGGATACCGGATTAATCGATTTGATACGTTCGGCGAAACGTTGTCAGCCGTCGCAGTTATTGTGATGTTTTATGAAGACACCGGAACAGGTAGGAGTGGGTGATTTATCGTGCAGATACTGTAACGCCAGCGGTACAATAATGCCTGTGTAACAGGCTGTCCGACGGGCGACGTGACGTTGATATGAATAGTTTATAATTCGGTCATCGAGGTTGGCCGGCGCTCATTCCTGAACTGGTTCACGTTCGCTGCGTTTATTTCGCGTCCACTCTATCCACGTTAATTTCGACTCGCAGTTCTACCGCACACGTAACGCAAACAATGGTCAGCACTTTCCACTCACCGTCCCAAAGTCTTTTTATTCTACTGGCAATATTGTTTGTCGACATTAACTGATAGCAATTGATAAAAAGAATAAAAGTTAAGACTATCCTGGAATGAATTTACAAACACTCGCATTCTAGATTTACCGTTCTCATGTCAGCACAAATAAAATAATACTTAGTACGCGTAGACTATAATATTGTCCGGAAATTATTTATGGAAAGTTTAAAGGCAGCTCATTTAAATTCTGTTAATTTATTGATTTATTGAATTATATGCTATTTGATTCCGTACTCTTTCTCTATTTTTCAAGGAACTTTAATGACTAAAATAATGGAAAATATGTCATTCGATTACATCTAACAGAATTGAGTCCGTACACTTATTCCGAATTCATAATCTTATAGTGCAGTGAATGTCCCAATTTCACTGGCTTAAGATTACAGATGAACTTAAAGAAAAAAGCCAGTAAGTAGAAATTGTGAAATTTACTATATTTCAAATTCATATTGACAATTAACATTGACAGAAATTAAAGGGAGTGTAAAATGTCCGGAGTAATAACTTGATACTGTGAAATCCGAGGTCAACGGCGATGAGGAGCCGAGACAATTGACCCGTGAACCGCGGGGTCCCGCTATCTTTTGTGCGCGTAATAGTGGCGGCCAATGAATGTAAAATGAAGTTCTTGTTTAGGTTCGCGATGAGGAATATTAATGGGATCCGTTGCGGGCGAAAACTCCATCGGGGTGGAAAAACAGCGCCGCGATAACAACAACTGAATCCCCGAGATACGATTAAACGGAGGGGAATTTAAAGCAATTATTCCACGCGGGAAAACCACTCGGCCGGGGTTTTATGAAAGCACTCTCACGGGCAACGCAACGCTCGTCCGGCCTATACTATTAGGTCGACGCGTAGGAAACATCGTTCCCTTTCTGAAATTTTCAATTTCCCAGATGAAAATCATTTGCCATCTTCCTCTTATCAATTACTTCCGATTAAATTGAAGAAACAATTTGCCGCGCGGTGAATGTTAATAGGATTTATAATAAGGATTTTAATAAAAAATATTGGAACATTATAATCAGCACGATAATTTATATATCGGTCGATTTTTCTGTCTGGTATCTGCTATTACTAGAAAGTATCATATTATTTAATGTATTCTTTAAATAATTAAAAAATATATAACAAGGTGAAACAAGATAGATGGGCTTTACATAATAATGCACATAAATCCACACTTACACATTCAACAGAATTTTAGAATGGTTCCAAGATAATTTTCACCACATTCGCTTTGTTTAACTATAATTCCGTGATACTGCATCGAAACAATTACCGCAAAATTATAGTCTCGGAACTGCATGCAGACAATTGTTGCCGTAGTAAACATTAAAGGAACGGTGCGGTTAAAACTTAGACAGAGGCACTAGTTTGTTACAAAACCATGTAACTAGTAACTTCACTGAGAGTAACAGATTGCTATTTCCTTTACAGAATTTCATTACTATAAGAGTAATCAAATGCTATTTGCTCACAGTATGATAAAGAAGTTCGAAAAGTTTTTTGAACATCCACTGACAGCTGAATTATGTGACGAAGCATAAGTAGATGGGACACGTGAAGAATGAAGAATATCCGGGCTATTCCACGTCAGAGCACGCCCGTAGATATCGAGATTAATTTCACGGATCGTAAATGCGACGGCGCGCGTCGTCTCTTTCATAAAACAGCGAACGCTGGGATCAAGATGAAGCGAGGCGGAACGTAGCGAGGAGCACAGGCAGAGCGGGAGCTCAGGGAATGCGATTGTTGGTAATTGCATGAGTTAAGTCAAATTCAACGGCCGTTGAACGTTTCCATAAATTCCGCCCTGCGAATCGCTCCGTCTCTCGCGGTGGTTCGTCTCTAACTACATATAGCTACGCGTTAAACGATCCTCTGTTAACTGCTATGAGTATGATAATTACTCGCGAGATTCCCAAAAGTACTTTCAAATATTAGATAGTATAATATTAACCCTTGCATTGATACGAAATGCTGCGAGGAGGAATATTAATAAATATTCAAACAAGGACTAGACAAACGAGAGGGCCTATCGACCAATATACACCCTCGAAATGTATTAGTACATTTAGGAACCTAAACAGATCATAAATTCTGATTAATAAATGAATGGAAACTGGCACTTGTATTTTACAACACTTGACCAAATGATAGACGTTGTTGCTTATCGCATCTGTGCAAGTAATTAATCTTTACTTATGAACACTATTAGATTACTACTGTGTATGTATAAGCTTAGCTTACAACGCAAATAATTTATTACGGTATTAGATGAACAGCATAGGGGAGACTTGTGAAACGCAAATCCCACTCAATAATTAACGTTGAGTACTCATTATTTATACTGATACTATATTACCCATTGACATCCTGTACATGCATACAGTGCAGAGTACTCGTGATTAGACAGCAGGATTTATGCATTTATAAATAAATCGTATTGACACTGAATACAAACAATGTTTGCTATGAAAAATATACAAGGTATTAAAAATTTACTCATGATCATATTCAATACAGTTTATGATTAGTACATTGTTAATCTTTATGAGAAAACAAAAAAATTTGATTGAATATTTGTTCCATTTCCTGATCAACCCTGTTTCTATTTGCAGTTTTTTTACTTGATGCAAGATTTCTATATTGAATAAAAATCTGCAGTTCAGATATCAATAAATTGAAGAAGCAAGAAATGGTCATCTTGATTTTCACTGCGATTGAGTTACATACTCCTTCAGGGCAAGAAACAGCTGGGAATAACTTAAAAAAAAGCAAAGAGAAAAATATCGCGCTGTGATCTCTGTTTCTTGTACCGAAGGTATGATCTTGTTTCTTGCTACGAATTTCGTAACGGAATCGAAAGGGTTATCGCATGTTTAAATAGTGAATTGCCACTGGCGAGAAGATAACTCAGTATAATACATAACAAGTTTATAACATAAACAATTTATCGGGGAATTAGATTAGAAGCCGGAGGGGTTCCGAGCACGCGAATCCTTCTCAATCGTTAACGTTATCGTGCACCTGGATGAAATACGAGTCATAACAGCACTGTTCTGCTCGTTGTTAAACTGGGCGTTTGCTGTAATCTTTATCGTTAAGTCTGTAACATCTTCGTTAGCCACAGGCTATTAGGTATATACTTCAATAAAGTTCCATGATCATCTCTGGATATCTCTGTCCTTAAGTCGAGATAATTAAGTGGCTGAGTAACCTTTACGTAGTTTTAATTGAAAAACATAATTACTCTTATGCAGGCCAAGTTCGAGAGAATCATTACTTGAAACAGTTTGTCACTCACCGACTAGTATTTTATTTATAATCTCTATTTGATTAATTGAATTTTTCATAAAATTGACACGCTTCGGTGTAACTCTTGAATACAAATTGATGTAGGAAATACCCTTGAATGGAGCGAGTTAATCGAGCGATGTTCAGTCGAAAACTGTCGTGGAAGCATGAATTCCAGGTGGTTCGGAATTTCCGCATTTCAACCGCGGATGGAAACGGATTCGAGCGAGTCGAAGACCGGGATCGATAACGCAACACGGTTGATTGCACAGAGCGAATTCTGCGAGGAGCGTAACGTAACGCGGATAGAAGAGCAGAGGCCGAAGGAGGGCTGAAGAACGCGAGGTACGCATTGATCCTGCGGAATAGCCGCGTTGCAGCTTGTTGCACCCCCCCGCGGTGGTTACCCCTCGGTTTTGTCAATTAAATCTGCATTACGATGATACTAATCAGTAGACTGCAGGTTTTTATGAGTTTATAGAAAATGTGCATGTAAGAAAATGCATCTGTTATTATATTGTTTAAAATCACCTGAGGGCGTAATATCAGTTCTCATTTCTTCTAATTCTAAGATTTGCTTATGTATTTTGTCATTTTTTAAAAAGTGCAATCTAAAAATTTAAGATAGTAAGTTAAGATGGTAGAAAATTTATTGATTTCTCATACATGTTCCCTCGTGTACAGCTAAATCAATCTAATATGAGATTCCAAATGCTAATAAAAAGAGAAAAATCTTAATATCCAAAGCGACAAGCCTGTTCTCGACTGAGGAATCTCATAATACGTAAGTTAAACCACAGGTCTTCTTGGTACTCAACCTTGAAACAGCTGCTCTCTTTAGCTTTCCTTTTACTACTTTTGCAATTACTGTAAAAACTCGGTCAGTGGAACCTTTCTTTAATCTTCCAACTCTTTCTTATAATTTATACATCTGTTCCACTAGAAAGAAAAGCTTATTTCGTTTCTGCTATGGAGAAAACACCGTCTGTTTAATCTCATACTTCATCTCTAAACTTACGTTAGTAAAATATATTTATTACTATCGAATCTAATTTTTCAACTCTGCAACTACTTTACAGACGTTACTGCAATACTGACATTTGTTAAATCTTGTACTTCATTTCTAAAATTATATTAATAAAATATATTTACTACCAACGAATGTAATTCTGTAACTCTTCACTATACATGCAAATGTATGCAAATTGTCTCATTACAAGTAAGCAGTTTTCTACGAGCATCGTTTACATGTTTCATGTGGTCAAGCTCGTACGAACGTCGTTTAAAACTAATCACGCCGTCAGGTCATTTACCTAAATCCTGTAATCCCGGCGTTAAACGCGTCGCGAGCCTTGCAACCAAGACCCGGGATCACCGTGTTTAGCGTAATCGCTGCCGTTGTAACGCGGTTTCTGCGTTAATTCTGCGACCTGTCGCACCCCAGTTTACTGCACTCGTTTGTGCACACCTCAACTTCGATCTCCGAGTTGAACCTACTTTGCCCTTTGCCCCTGCCCGGAAGAAATTCCCCTCGATTTCCTCGGTGGTATTCCTCACGAATTTCACGCGAGATTTACGACAGCTAGACACATACTGCGACACACGCCTCCCACCTCGCTCTATTTCTCAGGCAATCGAGGAATAAAATAAATTGTACGTATAAATTCCGATAAGAGACAGCATTATTTTCTCACCTGGCTCCATTCAATTCTCTATTACTGTTTTTTACTGGCTCATCAAAAGTTTATGCGAGTTCGTGCTCGATAGTGGCTGCGTGCCTTTTTTCTAAGAGAGCTGCAGCGGCACGAGAAATCAATAACGCTTCTATTTCTTCCACGTTATAATAAAGAGAGTGTATCAAATTTTTCTAACACGTATATTCCTTTCGGTTTATGATTTGTTATAACTTATTGATTGCCTCCCAACATTATGTATATCAGCAAAATAAATAAAGAGAAAATACGGAACTATAGAGTTGCATTACTCGACTATTTCATTTTTTTAATAAATGTTAAAGGGGAAGAGTCAATAGGAATTTATAATTTAGGTTTGATTACATTAAATTTCTTAATATTCAAAATTTATATTTTATTATCCACTATCCGTTGATTTTATCGTACACCTCGTACGTTGAACTAAAAGCGTACTTTCATTCAATTAGTCTGAGTTCATATTAAATTCATATAAAAATGCTCTTAATAAGAACAGCAAATAATAGGCTTCCCTAGGCTAGCATAATGAGATTATAACGTATTACTTTGATGGTGTACTACTTCGTTGCAGATTATTTTCATTTTACATATTTACTATCTCATCTGATTTAACATTTGAGATCAGATAAAAATTTTAAAACCATGTCATATTAAACTAATTATAGTAAATGTCCTGATTTATAATCACTGGTTTAATATTGCATACAAAATTCTAGAAAAAGAGTGAATACAAATTGTGACGTGAACAGAAATTTAGACATTTACTATAATTCAGGATGATTATTTCTCGAACTCAACATAAATATGTAATTTTAATTGCAATCAGCATCTTGGGAATTAATTAAAATCCGAAATTGTATGAGACAAGTGAAACGAGATCTCTATTGGCTATCTCGTAACTAAACAAGAAACCACGAAATTTCGTGCGGCAGTTACCTAGCTGGGTAGATATTCGATACTTGGAAGAATCGAAACTTTGAGCGTTTGGAAAGGGAAACCCGTCGGCCATGCTGCGCGATGCTGTAACGGCGAGCTTATCCTGGATTCGAGTTTCTCAAGGCCCTCGACGAGTTCCCTGCCGCTTATTAATACGCCGGAAAGTGTAAATCCAGGTGAAGCGTGGCCAACGTGAAATTTCGATCGCAGCCCGAACGAGCAGGCATTCACACAAATTTCAATTTTGCTCTAATTCCTTCACCCTTAATATTCTCTTAACCAATTAATTCTTAAAGACGAACACTTTATTTATATATTGTAAGATGCATGTCATTTTTGCATTCAATATGACAATTTTGAATTTACTTATTTTCTTTCTATAATAACTGGAATTTTTATAAAAACTGTGCAGTCTTACAAGCTTGACGTATTTATTTAGAAATTAAAAATATGAAACACTCGATTTAATCTTGTATCGTTTATTAGCCATCGTTGTTTTATTAGATATAAGAATTTTGCTTATAAATCATGTCAGTAAAACTCCTATTAATCTTTTACTATGATCTACTTCATTGGTTAATCTTTTAATAGCAATCTTATTGGCACCGAATAATCTGAGTAAGTCGCGAGGAAACGACTTATAAGTCTGTTACGAGTACCACTGGAAGTCGTTGTGTTTTAATGGAAGACCACGATTTCCGGGAACTAGGTAAGATTTAAACGACGGGCCAGCCAACTTCTCTCGGTTTATCTGTAATTAATGCCGGCCCAGGAGTACGAAATTTTAATGACTCGTCTGAAGTTCGAGTTATAATTAAGTATCGAACATTTTTGTGGAGGCTACATTATCGCGAAGCCTGCGGATAAAAACGGAGGAAGTAATTATAGATGTGTTATGGTAGATAAAAATTACGAAGTTAATTATAGAACTATTATGGCGAATAAAAATTAAGGAGCTAATTATAGAAGTGTTACAGTGGATAAAAATTAAATGAGTAGTTAAAGAGCTGTTTTACTTCAAATAGTTCCTCAAGCGATGGTTTGTTCCATTCTTAAAGAGATTCAAACTCGATGAAACATGTTCTGACACTCTGGTTGGTTAATTCATGAAAACAAGTTGAGATCCAAAGTTATGCTTAGGTATGTACATTTCTGATATAGTGTACTATTAAGTTATCAAGCATACAAATTATGAAATGATATAGTGAAATAAATCACACATGAAATAACACATGCTTCACTTCCGTTCCCTTCATCAGATTTGAAAAAAATTTACTAATCGATTGATTATTT
>NW_017145181.1:138295-140421 GCF_001652005.2 Ceratina calcarata
CAATTAGTCGTTCTCTACGAAATCTATTAAAATCACCTAATTCGTTTGTAGAAAACAAATAAAATAATAATTAGAGAGAATTCGTGGTAGTAGAAAGTTTCGCGAGAATTAAAGTAAATTAGCGCAATCGAATTTGTCCTAATTAGGGGGGGGGGGTCTTACCCGCCCAAGTTGCTAGCACGACTTTTCAATTACATTCGATATCGATGTCTTAACAGTTCCGGAGCTACGCGAGTTAATGGCCAACTTCCGCCCGGGAAATTTCTCTCTCAAACAAACTTGCCCACCCCCTCTTGCTATTAATAATAATTCAACGTCGTTGTTTCGTCGCGACACGTTACTGGACATCGTCCTCTTTACCCTATGTCGTTCTATGTTTTATTCACTGTGTGATGAACTATGCCTCAATTTTTATTTCTTTTTACCATATTTCCTCATCCCCCGTTTTCGTACTGCTAATTAACTAAAAATTGAATAAATGAATCCTTTTGCCTAAACTTTTCGATGTCTCTATATGAATGTCGATTATACAAATGAAAAAGATTTATATAAAATTCAAAATTTATTGTACAGATCATAGTTATAAAAATCGTGTACTGAATGTGAAAGAAAATATCGACATTTCTCACTTGTATTGCAGAAAAAAAACCGAGGTTTCCTGCTGTGTACGAAACGGAGTGGAGATAATAAAACTGACAGGGCGGATTCAAAGAGAACAAACACGCAGATTTTCGAATTTCAAATAGATTCGTACGGCCTACGCTGTTTGTCCATCGACTCCGGCCTATTTTTCATCGTGAGATCGGTGGAGTGACACGACGCCGACGGGTGTATCGCCTCGTCATAGGAAAATTGTTCCGCTGACGGAAAATCGTGTACAACATAAACCATCGACGTGGGTGTCGCGCGAAAGTAATGCGATCGATAAGCGGATCGACCATCGGATAACCTAGCCCTTACTCGAGCCTGTATCTATCCGCGTGACGATAGCAGGAATAGATACAGGAATTCATGGGAAAAAAAGAGAGAAATTTATAGATTACATAACTCGTCGTCTATAGTCAGAGTGAGCTTTTGTTTCTATTTCTCACTGTAGGTTCTCAAAATGGTTTTAGATATCAATTCGCACTTTTCATGAAAATGAATTGTTCACTGGTTTTATAAACTTAAAAACTTACCTTATGATGGGCTTGGCAGAATCACCGAGAATCTGGAAAGAGAAAGACATCAGCATTAATTTTCTGATCAGAAAATATGGTACGTAGTAAAAGTCCCAATTTCTGTTCACGTAATAATTTCTACTCACGATTCCATATAGAATGACACGAAAAAAGGCAGTGAGTAGAAATTGTTACGTGAACAGAAATTGGGTCGTTCGGTATAAAAGAATGTATAAAATGATTTCAGTGTTAAATAAACGTCTGTCTCAAAAGGCGTCGCGCCTTTATCGAAAGTAGACGCAGCCGTCGGTATCACATAGATTTTCGCCTACTTCGAATTCAACAAGACCCGTCGTCGTTTCGCTTTGAAAGACGACGCGACGAGTCGAGCGTCGCGAGGTCGCAACAATGGCCTGCTCACGTTCGCGCGCGGTCTGGAACGTCGAATCGAATTCTTTCTCCCGCCTGAGCCCGAATAAATTTCTGCCCCGGCTGAATACAACTTTTCTTCCCGCTTCCTTTTATTCTACCGCGTACGGTTTTATCCGCGGGAACTTCCATCGATGGAACGCGTATTTACGTTTTAAACTCGAGTGCCAGGCCGGAGGGAATTTGCTTTGATTGATTAAAGTTGGCGCAAGAAACTATGAAACGCGTTTAAGCGGAATGTTGTCCGATGAATAATTCAAACGGTTCAATCAAACGTAAATGATTGAGTCCGTCGAACCGTTTGTTATTTCGACGACACTGAATATTTCATTGGAGTAGAATCGAGTTCTGTAAATTATAGATTGTTGATAGTCTTTGAGACAACGAGCGAAATCAGACTGAACTTCCAAAATAATATTGTGCTTTCAACGCTGTGTATAGAATGAGTCTCCTAACTTAAGGTTGTATGACCAGTAGAATCTCTGCCAAAAGTTTAAGACATGCAATAAAAAGCTGTGTCCAATATTTGGAGAAATT
>NW_017145181.1:140497-142455 GCF_001652005.2 Ceratina calcarata
TATCATTATTTTTATGTAAGCGTTCACACAAGCTTAATATACGAGCTTATAAAATAGTAAATGAAATTTATAAAATAATAAACGAGACATTTAGTAAACGAGTAATATTATTCTATGTGTTAACTACTATTGAGATATAATTTCTGCTAAGGAAGTGCATTTTGTAAGAAACTGAGATTATTTTTCTGGGAAAGAATACCCTGCTAACAATTTCTAGAAGGTTATCGCGATCCTTGGTAACTTGAATTTTTTACACTGCATTTGATCGAATTACTTCTTCATTATTACATTTCGCGATGCAGCCGAGTTAGCTCGTATCGTCCCTACGTCCTGCCACGATTTAAATAATTCTTTTCGCATCCGAAAAAGTGGGTTTTTCTAGTTGCACAACGTGGAAGACTCGGTGAATACATATTCCTTTTAGCTGACCACCGCGGAAAATTAATATTTCCCTTCACTAACGAACTCGCGGATCTCTATTACGCGGGAGTAATTGGAGAAAAAAAAAAATCAACGAAAAATATGAGCGACGCGTAATAAATAAAAGCGACCGAGAAAGAGAGACAGAGAGAGGAAGATGAAAATAAATGTTCGTTTTGTGTGAAGAGTTTCAAGCCGTGGTCGAATTCGGTTTGAAATCCGGTTGGATCCTACCGCGACTCGAGATTAATTGTTTCTCGAGCGGATGAAATCAAGCGAACGCGATAACGTCGCGTCCAGTTCTATAGCGCTTTTCCAAAATAAATATTCATCGCCGGCGAAGTGGGCCGCGCAATCGGGCTTATCCGATTGGCCGTGCAGAACCTAGGCTCGCACAAAGGAATATTGCAGGTCCTGCTTCGTTTAACTCCTGACACGGGCGATCGATAATAATTATTAACGTGAACAACGGGTTTTCCCACCCGGTTTGCCTCACCTCGTCGCGTCGTCGCCGCTTCAAGGAAATTCGACCTAATGGACTTCCAACGTTGCGTACCTATCGCCCTGAAAGGATCTCGCGGCCCGAAATTGCATATAGTCTCTCACGGTAATCACTTCCTTGATGTCGGTTTTTATGGAAAATCGTTTTCCACCCCCGTGATCGAATTATCCTATAGCCGTGACAGTAACTTAAAATTAATTAGGGGACGGAACGCATTATGTAATTTCGCAGAATTATCAGTTTTTCTGATAGTTCATTGCTTCAAATATTAAACCCTTTTTATTACATGTCTTAAACTTTTGGCAGAGATCTTAGGGCTCGTACGACCTTAAATAAATTACAGTGTAATCTTTTAATCTGTATACAAAATTACATGTTTATAAAGAAATAGTGATCTAATGAAAAAGTTGCTTCATTTCTTGTTTATAATTTAAATCCTTTCACGATTTCTTGCAGTTCAATAAAATAGTGCAATAGCAACAAACTGCGAAACAACGGAGTTGCTCGTTTATTTTTAGCTTCTCTAGTCGGAAATTGTCAGACGTTCTCGGAAACGTAATATCTGGTACGGGAGTGGATTGAATTCGCTTTATGCCACAGCGAGAGAACGACCGATACTCGGATGGTCCGCTTTTGAACGTTAGCGAGAGTCCATTACGATCAAGAACCGACTAGGCGAAAGGTAAACTCCGGCAAGTTTCCTGACACACCGTTGCGGTTCTTGCGAGGCATCCGGACTTCGGCGTACGCTCGTTTCTTCCACCGCAATAGACCTTCTCGGTCAACGAAATATTCCTCACGTGCTGTGTGGTTAAGGGCGCTCTGTGTCTCGATCGAATTCCTTTGTATCTTCCCTGAGTACTTGCAGCTTGTAATATTTGCCTCGTTTCAACGCATGACTTGAGATGCTAATTTAAGGATGTATTGGCTATACATTCAATCCCAAAAGTTTATGTACCTTAGAAAAACGCATTTCCTATAATTAAAAATAGTGCATTCTTCTTCTAATTTCGATATTTAATGAGTTACATATGAT
>NW_017145181.1:142727-144841 GCF_001652005.2 Ceratina calcarata
TGACTGTATAGCCAATACATCCTTAAATGTGTCACGCATCTTTTTATTTTTATTTGTATGTCCTAAAGGGCTGTGTATCTAAATGTGTATCTATATGGATATCAAATTATAGTGTATTTTCGCATTTATTCTTACATTCAGTCAGTCATTTATGTATGACTCGTGTCTATCAATAATTCCGTGCCAGTACTTTCCAATTTTCTGCACGTCCTATTTACCTGCCGTTCAAGAAACCGAGTTTCACAACGTGATTTCTGTTGATGAATTGATTTTCCTGAGCGAAAGACGGCCGCGATAACGACGCCAGATCGTAGCGACGCGACGGCGTCGCTCACCTTGTCGCTCGAAACTTTCCTCGTCTACTTGAAACGATAGCGGCAAACATGTGGATAATATCGATGATAGACACTGACAGGGTGTATACACGTACACACGGTGATAACATCGTGGATATTTTCTTTTAGGCACAATATGGAAAGCGTGATATCAAAGCTTTGATCAGTTCATTTGTAACATGTGACTAAGGTATATCATTGAGAATTAAACCTTGTGACGTATTGCAGAGAGGAACAAAGCAAGATTCTCCAACTGTGAATGTTTGAAACATGCTGATAGAAATTTCAGCTGTTAGGATTGACATAGGAAGAAGAAAGGGTACCATGTGGTCGAAAGAGTTCTAAAATTTTCACTTAAAAGAGATTAGAAATAATGACAATTAGTTAGTGCAAGTCCTTGATAAAAATTGTTAGAAAGGAGATATTCTAACACTACCTACACTCTATAATTAATGTAACTTACTGGAGAAAGTGAGGGTGGAAATAATAGTACCAACAGTATATTAGAATAATTATGCCTACTCGAAGTCATCCCCAAGGGGGATGCAAGTGGATCTAACAAAAGGATTACAGAATTTCAATTTATATAAAAATTCATAGTTTAATAATAAGGTGAATGTCCTATTTCTATCTATTTACTGACTTGAGATAAAATTATGGAAAAGATGCATTGACTAGAAGTTGTGACGTGAATAGAAATTGGTACATTTGTTATATATAGAAAGTATTTGCATTGAAATAAAATTGAATCAAGACTAGACTGATCGTCAAGAGTCAGTGAGATGGAAAATTCGAAGTGATACATGTCCTATGAAAAAGACAGAGTAAAGGTCGTAGATGGTAGGTAGGTTTCCAACAGTTTCGAGGCGGGAGGTCAAAGACAAGCCATGCAACAGCATTACCATACATACGTTATTCGCTTCGTTCTTCGCTTTTCCCTTCTTGTTTTCCTCGCCTATCTCCCCGGACCCGAAGCCCTTTTGGGGAGACGATTTTCACGAGATCTCGAGCATTCGAGTACTTCGTTCACTACCTCTGAGTCTGTCATTTCGTAATCTCATCGAAACAAATCGCTACTCGTTGGTTTATATTCGAAATTTCAAAAATTCTACAGGTGTTCTGTGTCTTTCATTTTTCGTCACGTGTTTTGAGAAAATTTGTCTCAGACAAATAAGTACATAGGTGAAAACTGGTGTTCACTTTTCATATTAAGAAAGACAAACTTATATAATTATATATATTATTCTATAAATTGTATTTATTAAATTATTACATAAATTGTATATGTTTGTAGATAAATAGCATTGAGTTAAGAAAACAGTTTAAAAGATGTCATTTTGTACCACAATATGAATACAACATTTACTGGGAGGAGGCTGAAACGAAAAAAAGTTTTGAGTTCTTGCACTTTCAGTCTCTTATAAATATTTCATGAATTCAACGAAAAATTCTCTTCTAGTTTATTTCATTGAAGTACGGGGGGGTTATTTCGCAAAAGTTTGGATTAAAGAGTATATAAGAACATGAAATATTTATCAGGATTTATTTGCGTCCCCGCATGTCCTCTGCGGAATTCGACGTGTCGCAGCAGAATTCTCAATGAAGAGTTTTGCTCAATATAAGTGGAACAAATTCGGTAGAGTTAAAGGATTAGATACCGTGTTCAGAGCATACAGATCATCGATTATAAATCAGAGAAATAATTAAATGAAAATTGATGATCAATCATCTTTAAGATTTAATTATTTAATTATCACATATTCAATAAAACTCTAATTT
>NW_017145181.1:147105-148807 GCF_001652005.2 Ceratina calcarata
TTTATTACTATTTACGAATTTTATCCTTTTAGGAGAATTTAACATAATCAAAAAGTCGAGACTCATTGTCTCAAGCTTTACACAATAGCAGCACGGACTTTGAGGTAAAAATTGTTTTGTACACGTCTTTCTTGATAAAAATCGTCGAAGATACAAAAGCGAGTTCAATATTCCTATCTACCTTCTGAAATTCCTTCAACTTTCAAAGTCTCTTTCACTAGCCCGGTATTATTACCTTTGATCAAATACTTTTAACTAGCTGAAGCAGAACATTCTTTTATCTTGGCTTTAACCAGCTCGAGGTTGCCTGGACGTTAAACATCCCCGGCGTGTTCGTATTGTTCCTTTGACCTAACCATCCATTTCCACGGCGAGAGCCATTGTTTCGCGAAAGCCTCTCGCATTTTTCTAGACGAAACCGGCCACGGAGCTGAGCGGCGTTCCGCGGATAGCGGGCGTTGATGAAATCGAACAGCGCTAGAAATTCGATGCGACCCCTGAAGGGCCATGATTCATGTTCAAGCAGCCGAGAACAGTCGGCGTAGACGAAGAAAGATCGCGGCTGCTGGAATCTTTCACGTTTTCACAAGCCGAACGACCGACCTATTTTCACCTAAAGGTGTACATCAGCTCGTACAACTACCCAAAACGATCCCTGACCCACTTGGCACATACGCATGCAAAAATTAAATTAGTATAGATGGTATGAATATCTTTCAAAAGATGTTGAATTAGCTCTGTGGATCAGGATTATACGAAACAATGTCGGAACTGCAATCCCCAAAATATTTCCCAGCAGAGAGAAAGATATTTCTGACTTTGAGGAATTATTTCACGGTGATCGATTCCCCTGGACGAAGCGACTCGATCGCCGTTATTTGAGATACCCGCGGTAGGTTTCTATTTCTGGTATTATCAAAAAGGCAACTTTTCAGTCACGAATTTAGATATTTTATACGATATTGGAAATGGTTATTTCTATTTTAACCGTTTTAAAATGAACGCTATTGCTTCCTAATTTAATTTGTTTAAATAGGTACAAAAGGAGGTACTCAGACATTGAAATATTGGGTTGGCAACTAAATGATTGCGGATTTTAAATAAGAAGTCTATCGACAAACTCCGCAATTATTTAGCTGCCAACCCAATAGACAGAAGATACAAAATTTGTTATTTTTAATAGTTATATAGTATAATAAAGCCTAAGCTTAAAGCAGGAATTGCAATAATACCAGATTTATTGTAGAATGAAGTAACACCCAACGCAGAGAACACGTGAAATGAATTAGTCTAATAATGAACTACGTTGTACAATAACGAACTGAATTAATTAATTTCCACCGAAAAAGGAATTTCTCTCGCCATTGCTGAATCCGACCTATTCGTAATTATACCTCGGTATATTAATTCATATTGTAATTTAATACGCTCGGGTATTCCAACGATTAACAAATGGAAAGTAGGTCGAGGTACGGCTATTTCGAGTGGAATATCAGATTTATTCTCGAGGATCGACTGCGATTAGGATTGCCGATTCCTCGATAATTGTTGCTGTTTAAGGGGTGATTCGTATCCGATCGAGAATTCCGATTTGGAATTCGAAACCGAAACCACAATGTGCCGATCGATGAGGGAATAAATGGTAATCAGCTCAGCTCTCGTTTTTAATACCCTCAGTTCTCAGTTTTATTCACATCATTTC
>NW_017145181.1:151105-152419 GCF_001652005.2 Ceratina calcarata
AGAGAGAGAGAGAGAGAGAGAGAGAGAGAGAGAGAGAAAGAAGCATGCGAGAATTGAAACATTTCATTATCGTCACTGTAATATTTGATTTTAATTAAAAAGGCGAATTTCGGGGTCGTTTAAAGATCTCCAGTTTGGCTTTCGCCGATGAATTTTCACAAAGAAACTAAAAAGCCAGTGAAACAAGAGGGTGGATCGTCGAGTGCAAGTCGAACTTTCTGAAGAATCTCTCTGGACTTCTGTCGGCGGTTTCCCCGTCGACGAGTCATCGATTGCCGAATTGGATTTCTTTTCCAAGTATTCCTTAAACGATTATCCCCGGGAAACGAACGAAGTCTTTCAATATCGGCCCGATGATTCGTTAATGGATTTTCATAAAGAATAATTAATAAGTGGAACGGCGCCGCGTCGGACAATTTGCGTTTAACGTATAATTTGCAATTCAGCTGGTTATCGGCTGGTTAATCGGTGAAAATTGTGAAAATACTGAAATACGACTCCGCGTTCGGTCGTTGATTTTCATAATAACCGAGGCACGCGTCATTAAATAATTCGATCGCTGATATAAACAGCAACGAAACATCCGACGAAAAATCGTCTCGAAAAGAATTTCATTAACCGTCCACAGGCCATAACGACCTCGAGTCGACGGGACAAATTTTTAATTTACACGAACGTCGCAAAAAGTTAGGGAATTCAAAAGATGCGACAGTTCCAACGGAGAATTCTATTGGCTGGCAAAGTGAAACTTTCCTCGTTGTGAATTTTTCCCGTTCCTCTTTTATTTTATTTTTTTTTTAAGGACAAGTTGGCGAAGCTCGTTGCGTCGAAAACAACAACGGGCACCGGCTGTGAACTTGATTATTATAGAAACGAATGGTAAGGCACTGGGTAATTAGAAGAAAGGTAACAACCTCCTCGAGACTTAATTAGCACGTATAATACGTCGACGCGAAAGGGTAATGCTTGCTAGCCGCGTGAATAAAACAGTCGATTGGAAAAGCGCGGTTCGCGTTCGACAATATTTTCAAATTCTTCCGATCGTAAAATTCCCGTTTCACTGCCCGTCAATTTGTACTAGAAATTACGAGAACGTTTTTCAAAAGGGATATAAATTGTACGATTAAACGCCGGCGCCGGTCGACATTTATTTTAATAATAATTCGTTGCGTTTCGTGAAATATTTTTTAATAGTCGTACCTTTGCGTCCGGAATCGAAACGCGCGCGTATTCCAATAGAATTTGTTACTTGTTTTAAATGATTCTGATCGAGATAACAAGATCGTCGAGCGTCGTTTCATGAAGCGAGGGGGA
>NW_017145181.1:156495-158577 GCF_001652005.2 Ceratina calcarata
AAATAAAAGTTGTAAGTACTTCTATTACTTACAAGAAAGGTCGTATATAATTCTCTTTTATCCCAAATACGAACAATAAATATTATATTAAACTCTGCAATCAACACGTGTACATTTAACGTCTCTGTCTTTAACCAGTTTAACCGTATGTGTTTTATATACGTAAGACCAGATTTATGTATGTAATTGACGGTTGAACGACTGATCATCGTATCTACTATAGGCGAAATCCGTGTCCCTTGTAGCCGAACTTCTTTGACAGTCCCTTTGTGCGAGAGCGCGCGTCGCGTCGCAAAGTTGAAAATAAGCAGAAGCAGCCGTTCCGGGGGAGTGCAACGAACTACATGATTTTCAAAAGAGGCACGAAGACTCGCAGAAGGAATCGATAAGGGAAATATTAGGGAGGAAACGGAGGAGCCACAAAAGACGCAGAAGGTCTCCATTACCCTCGGCGAGCTCAAAGGGAGAGAGAAACTCTCATGCCTGGGAAGCCTCGATCCGAGCCGAAACTCTCCTCTGTATTCATTCGTCCTCGGAAGAAAAAAAATCGGAACAACTGTCGGTTTATTTGCAAATTGGATATCTCGCGATTATGGCCGATCGTTTAATATCCTTTATGGAGGATCGCTATGGGAAAAATCTCAAGACAGATCCCATGTCTCACATTACTGCCTCTCCTCAAAGGATATTTATTTAGTAAATGGCGAAATTAAGTCTCGCAGCCCTGAAATATTTCTCACGGGGACACAAAGTGCTTTGCAATTCTTCTCAATATTTTCCCACCTGCCAGCACCTCCGCGAAATTAATCCCGTTACATCCGACATTTTCCTATATCCTTTTCAACCCAGCGTTCATCTCTATTTAAATTAATGACATGCCATTTTATTTCAGGATAAAATTCTATGAGTTTAAGCTTGACAGATGAATTTTGTTTGCAGAGATCGGGCTGCATACATGGCGAGGACTTGCCGTATTTTTTCGGAGCACCGTTGGTAGGCGGCATGTCCCACTGGCCGAAGAACTACACGAAAGCCGAGATAGCCTTGTCAGAGAGCGTGATACTCTACCTGACGAACTTCGCACGCACCGGGTAAGTAATCCTACGGGACGGAACGCGTCGGAGCGACCAACTGACAATGCGATTCTGTGTAACGTCGACAGGAATCCGAACAAGGGCACGCCGGACGTCGGGCTGAGACCCGAGAGAACAAAGTTCAAGAACATCGATTGGGTCGCCTACGAAGCGGTGCACAAGAAGTATCTGAGCATAGGTGAGACTGAAATTGAGTTTCTCTCAAGTTGGGGCCGATCTCTAGTCACGAAGACGGAGGGCGATCCGTTCGTTAGTTTCAGCGAGAAAGAAAACGGATTCTCATTTAACTTGGCCCGGTTTTCGGGCTACGATCGCCATTTCACGATTCCACGTTCACGTGCGAATTTCCGGAAATGTTTTTTAATCCCCCTCGCGACTACGGGAACGTTTTCAGAGGATCCTGCAGGAACTCCGAGCGAGTTCAGATACATTATAATGAAAGTAAACGGTTTTCGTAGAGAAGGCCCCTCGAAAATCTGGCGAACGGAAAAAATCTTTTCCTCCACTCGACGAAATTCCCGGGACGGAACGCCGGCGACGCCGCGGCGACGTTTGCGAGGCGATTCGTTTCGCTGCAGAACTGAGAACTATTATTTAATCCGATTAGCTCGTGAAGCGCGTATAATGAACGTAGTCTCGCGACGCTGCCACGCACCTCCCGTACGTGTAACTAAGAGGATCAGCGAAGATTTATTTGCATAATTCTCATGGAACGGGAATGACAGTTTGTCAGGGTTGAACGGGATTCACTTTTCCACCCGCTATTTCATCGTCGAAGCGTAATGCCAGGTGCAAACCCCGGCAAACTTTCCCTTTAAAACGAATCTTCATTCCCGTGTCCTTTCTCGTATTTCACAGTCGCGTTCCATTCGAATATCCACATTTTTTAATTAATAATATTAAATGTTTGACAAAGAAACGAGAATTGCGCTACGAGACGTCGCCATTTTTAAATAAATAATAAATATATTTATATTATATTATATAT
>NW_017145181.1:158995-159958 GCF_001652005.2 Ceratina calcarata
TATTTATATAGCCCTTTGATAGAATCCTGGACAAACGCGACGTAAACCTGATCAAAGAATAAAACGAAAAACTAGTATTGAATCGACGTTGATCCAGCAGCCGCGGGTCGCATTAGTCTTTGACCGGGATCACTTTGTGAAGGAGTAATAGGGATAAGCGTGAATCGGACGCGGGAGTAAATCGGAGCGAGAAGTTCACGCAGTGCGGCTGGAACTACACCAGCAGCCGCAAGTAGAAAAGTCGATGGAAAGCTGGCCTAAAGTACGTGAACACAGTTCCACGGGGAACTTTCATCCGCGCTAACTAACGAAGTTCCCTTCTCTATAAGATTACCACGCGACAATAATTAATTACCCCGATGTTAATATGAAAGAGGCTCGCCGGTGAGGCCGGCCTTTTCGAATAGGTCGCACAGTTGCTTCCGACTAAAAGCCACCTTTCAGCTCTCTTTCACCCTTTGCGTCTACCCCGTCCTCCTCCTACTCCTCCTACTCCTTCTCGTGCTTCCTGCCCGACTGAGACTTCATCTATGTTTCCAGAGCTCAAGTCGAAGCTGAAGAACCACTACAGGGCGCACAGACTCTCGTTCTGGTTAAACCTAGTGCCTGACCTCCATAAACCGGGCTCCGACGATGTTCCTAGGTCGCATCACCTTCTTGACACTGAACAGGTATCGTTCACCTTAAAACTTCGTTTTTAATCCGTTTACACCGTTCGGACATTCGCATTTTCATAACAGAATATTAACCCTTTGCGGTCGTATATCTGCTCTCAGCCACCAAAGCCTTTTTACCGTTCCGGTCGTATGTCTGCTCTCAGCCATCACAGCAAGGAACTATACGAATCCCATACTGTATGTATTCATGTATCAGTTCACACTTTTTCTAAACAAACCTCAATGTCTAAAGAGCCTACCTCCGATAAGGAAGAAAGACTTAATGGAAAATTGCATATATTGTGAA
>NW_017145181.1:160128-178342 GCF_001652005.2 Ceratina calcarata
TGTTTATCCATAGTAAACTTGCGTGTTATGTATCCCTGCTCTTTCGACGAAAATTAATTCCGACCAGTACGATACCCATGTCCAAATTTAATACGTCCGCAAAGGGTTAATAGTAAACATCCTAATTTCTACTCACTGACTTACACGTATAAAATGATAAAGTGAGTAGAAATTGTTACACAAACAGAAATCGGGTTTGCTATGCGAGTTCGATTCGTGGAATAAAATAATTGTTCGCATGAATGTAATCGCAGGTGCCACCCAGGTTCATCCAGAGGATACCGACGACGACCAGAATGACCACGGCAGAAGTGACCGTCGCTGAGAGGAAGGAGAACGTGACGACGGCGATGCCGAGCGAGCTGACCTTCGAGGATTCCACCGTCCAGCCGGAAGACGGGTTCGCGGCTTACTCGACGGCGCTCAGCGTGACGATAGCGATTGGCTGCAGTCTGCTGATCCTCAACGTGTTGATATTCGCCGGCGTTTATTACCAGCGGGACAAGAGCAATCAGCACAACTGTTCGAAGAAGAGGCAGGAGAACGGACAGATGCCTAACAATATCTGCGGCGATCTGGACACGAAGACGGCCGAGAGGCATCATATTCAACATATACCGCCGCCGGAGTTCGCCGACCTGCAGAACAACAGTTGCCACGTGCCGATGCCACCGCCGCCGCCGAAGAACACGAAACCGGGTAAGCCGGGGCAGAATTTGATCATCAGTCCGAATCAGTTGCAACAGGAGAGCATGGCGATGACTGGGACAGGTACTTTGAAGAAAGGCCACAATCATCAGCAACAAGTGATGGACGAGCTGAGGGTCTGACTCCACGAGCACCTCGTCGGTGTAAAAAAACTCTTAACAGGAAGCTCGGGGGTGTCTAGACTTATCGTCGGAACCTTCGCTTGCGGGGGGTGTCGGGGTTCGAACTGAACGTTCTGAGACATCTCGTCGCGAGACTCTCGACGCTCCGACGGCAGCGACGAATTGTAGTACTTTCTTCGAGGTCTGTCAGGTCACATCGAAAACGGTTCTAACAAATCGATCCATCTATTCTTTGTAGAAGTTATGTGTTCAAGTCGCGGCAATTGCGAGGGACGTTAGACTGAGCCCGGTGAGTGACACGGACGAGTGACAAGTCCGGCTCGTTATAACCCTTTTCTACTTATTACGAGAGAGTGAGAGAGAGACGGAAGAGAAACCATGCGACCAACTGCCGAACAATTCGCGTAATCTTCGACGTAGGAAATAAACGAGACGATTCCCCGAGACAATTAGTTCCCGAACGTCTTTTGTATATCTCAACCAAATATTTGTTTCCGATTCGGACGTTATGTCGTAACAAATTATGGTGTAACAAATTCAACGAGGCGAGCGAGAGGCGACGTGATAGAAATTTACAGAGAGGATCCGAGTCGACCCGTTCGTACGAAAGATTCCAGACGTCGAAGCCTCGAGCGAGACCTGTCGTCGGCGTTTCCGGCGGTCCACGTAACTTCCATTCTTCTATTGTTCACCTAAATTAGTTGGAGCATCTTCGACGAGATAAAGAAACTGAATTACGAATCGATCGCCCGATCATCTGCCACTGCCATCGAAACGTAGGAACCTCGTGATTCAAGAAGCTGGAAGTAGCGTCGATCGGCTTAACTGCTCAATAAAAAATAAAAATAAAAAATAAGAAAGATAACGCAGATTCTCCTCCTTTCTTTTCTAAACGGATTGGCGAAAGATCGATTGCACGATCTTTGTCGTTAAAAACTAATTAACAGCATACTGCCAACTGACCGGAAGCGAACTCTTTCAGAGACGCGAGTCAATACGAAGCGGTCAGAGAACGTTGATCGCGTGTACAGTCGTAGCCGCGATTCGAGCAGGGATAAAAAAAAAAAGAAACGGAGATTGCGCGTTTTTAGTCCGATTTTTTAGAGCGCGACCACCACGTCAAATGGTAGGGGGAACGGGTTCGGAGGATTGTAAATAATTAAGCGAATAATTAAACTTAGTGGTTCATCGGGTCGCTGATATCCTGGCGAAAGCTCTGCGGGCGAGGAATCTGATTGTAATTGCACTTGTGTCAAGTAACGAGACGGTGTGTCAGCATAGAAACACTGGACGTAATTTTAAATTTGTATATAATTGACATTACAATAAACTGTGTAAACAATGATTAAAATGCCACCCTCCATCCCACCGTCAATCTTTATCATAAATCATGTATAAAATCAGGTATCATCGAAATTATAAAAAAAATTGAAAGCCGGAATTCTTCGTTGAATGGTACTCTTCGCAAATCGATAACTCATCCGAGAGAATGCAATAATTAAAGTGCATGCATGGCGAAGAATATGGGAATCCGAATAAATAAATAAATGAGAAAGTATTCGCGTCGCGAATTATATTATATGCGTTACGTACGTTCAATTAATCGGAGCATCGCAGTCGATCAATTAACTTTTATTATGTTCGCCAACAATGAATCACGGATGCACTTAAACAACAGACCCCGTCAAACAGCCACGATCGACTGCAATGTGGGATATATCGTGAAATAAATAAAACCAGAGATGGCTTGTGAACACAATCTTTATTCGTTCGTTTGAAGCTCTATTAGTTGAATTATGAACGTACAGTTACGAGAAGGTAAGCTCGTTTCGAACCGAGGCCAAGGTACGTATTCCTATTTCAACCCAAATCGATAGAAAAAAAAATTAGCTTACTTAAATTATTTAATCACACGTTCCACTGATATATCGAGAATAAAACTGATGCTATATCGAAGAGCTTATCAATTTAATTAATTCGGAACTAATAATTTTTCACTGCATTTTTATCCTCACCTTCTATTGTTTAATATGAACGAATTCAACGATAAATCCTCGCAAACGTGGATGCCATTAATTCCAGCGAATTCTCAACCCAATTAACACGAATTACAGGAATGTAATTGCATCGCTTTAATACAATCATATTTGTATACGCATACTCTGCTTAATCTAAACTGCCGACACAGGGAAAACAGTGCGAAATTAGTTTGTTCGGTTTGAGTGAATCAAATCTCGGGGGTGATCGATTGAAGCGATTTTCACGGGAGGCATCTTATAACTTCGGTTTTAATTAGCAGCAATATTTGCCAGACTTACCCAATTATTTCTGCTCCACTCGACGGCGGCAGCGATGCTGTCGGAAAAAGTTCTCCGGCGAAACGAAAAAGTTGTTCGCAGGCTTTGGATAATTATGCCCCCATCGCGATTCAAATTAATAGGACACGAAACGAGGGAAAAAGGAGTGTACAGAAAATCCGAGAAATTAAACAGTCGGCTTCTCGCGTTCCCGCGGAAACTTCTACAAGGGCTCCTTTGTTTTTCTTTCCGTTCGCTGGAGAACCCTTCCGAGCCCCGGAACAACTGAAACCGGCTTTCCACGTAGCATCATCTCAATCTCTCACGAATCGCTGTACGTACAATCCGCTCGTTTACACTAACGGTTCGGTTAGGCATCGTACTGATTGGATTAAGCAGACTATGCAGTCTCTATCATCGAGATCCATCAAGATTCAGTATGACGAATTAGAATTGAACGCGTTATGGATGCGAAACGTCTGCTCCGATAGGACCATGATTGCACTGCCGTTTTGTACCTCTGATTAAATCGCCCTACTGCTCTAATCGAACGATTACGATACTCTCCCTATAAACGTACGCCGTTGATTTATTACTCAGAAAACCATAAACAGTCTCGATTGGTATAAAAAATTATGAAAATCAACTGGAATGAAACTGCGTTAAGTAATCTCGGTTCGAAATGAGCTATATGTGTGTAATAGTACCAACACCTTTTTCATCGCAATTCGTTGTATCCTGGACAAACAACGTCCATTAATGTTTCTGTAAATGCGATGAAATCAGCGTTCGTCTGTGCGTGCTACAGCTAAATATGAAATCTCGAGTCCGCTACTTGCTAGAATTATCGCTACGGCAAACAAATTCAGAGGGCATAGCAAAGATCCTGATGATGATCCGCGATAGCTATTATATAGATCTACATAACTGTGAGTCGTAAATGCACTTGAGACCTCCGTTCTAGTCGGGACGTTCATTAATGATCACTGCGTATTTCTATGCGAATTTAATTTATCATCTAATCGCAGATTTTCTCCCACGCACTTTCTATGATTGTTTCGCGAAATCCGCAGTAGTGATGCAGGTACAAACTGGCGAAGGAGCGGCCCTCGACGGATTTCATCGCTCGAATGAGAATGAACAATCACTGATGTTTATTTTCAATTATATTTCTTGCAAGATCTCGTTCGATCACGTTAAACAAAAGCGTACATCGGTTGCCTATTTTTATGTTTAAATGTATCGGAGAAACTGAAAGCCTTCAGGCGTGTCTCCCTTAACCCTTCGAGCCCCGAATCAAACTCGGCAACGAGAAAAACATTCTACGAACATACAAAATATCGGTACAAAAGTATGAAATCGAATTTTACCGTATCATCCACCTTCACCCGTCGCCTAAGGCTACGTAACGCGAAATGGAACAAAGGCTCGTACGACCACGGCGGCTGGAAGGGTTAACCGTCACAATCAATAAATATATCGCGTCCTAACGCCTACGTTAAGTTTGACAATTTAATTGCAAAGAGACGATACAGCGAATACCTCTATTTAACTAATAAACATTGGCTACGATAACATTACCACAGAACGCGGCCCTGCCTTGCAAATTACATTCGCAAGTGTCCCCTTCCCTTCCTCCCTCCCTCAATCAATCTCTCCCCCCCGAGACGTTACAAATCATCGCTATCGTCAAATCTTCGATCCCTTTCGCCACGGAGTGCAACGCACAGCGAAACTTCTTTTACATAAAAATCAATACCTCTGTGTGTGTGTGTGTGTGTATGTGTGTATATGTGTGAACAATTCGATACGTGTAAAAGAACGAAAGAAACCGAATAAATTAAGGAACAGCGAATTCTCTTCTATTTTTTTTACACACACGTTATTACAGCTTGATCGTCGCCGAGAGCTCGGTAATTAATTTCTACTGCGCTGCAGCGAAAGGGTGGAACCGCAACCGAAAGGATAAGGGTCCCAATGCGAAGAAGCGAGCACAGAAACGATCGTCGAACAATCGTTCCGACTAGATCGGCATACTTCTACTTAGATTCATTCGCCAACGGGAAAGAGACGCTCGCTGCATCCTCGAACAACGCCGAGATTGCGATCTCAGGAATAATTTCCTTTAGAGGAAACAGGCCAGAGAGGATGATGATTCCGTGAGGATTGCAGCGAGAATATCTTCTCCGTGAAACGCGAGGCTGAAAGAAAGAAAACGCGTCGAGTGCTACGAATCCCCTAACAATTTTAGGCGGCTTTCGTATTGTTTCGACATCTCGAATAAACGGTTTCATGTACGATTCGTAGCGAACGACCTCGAAGAGCTGCACGGTGAACGCTACGCGACACAAGGGGCTGCGCTAGAGAGACGGTTTTTAACGTTCAGAAGAAACAGCGTTAATGCGTGTAGAGCTCGCGTTTAAAGCACGGCGGATTATTGAGTTGCAATCGTTTCTTTCTTACATCCCTCGTGACAGAAGCCTTATCACATCAATAACGAGAGCGCGGGAGAAATGATTCTCCGTGCTCTCCAGAAATTGCGTCTACCATCTCATTCGTTCGTTTCTAAACTCTAATTAGCAGATGTAAAATTGGCCCGCTTCCCTCGTGGCACTCTAGATCAACGAATATCGCGCTCGAACCCAGTTTCACCTCATCCGTAATTTTTTTTTTACGGTACGCTATTATAACTCGCTTATATATGCTTCGTTCAGTGTGTGTGTATGTGTCTATGTGAGTGTTTAGAAGCTTCAGTCTCCTCGATGAAACGCGAACATTACGTTTCGTCGCGACGCACAGGATTCGTTCATTGATTAGCGCATTTCGTTTTATGCGTTTTTTATTTATAAAGAAACAATGTTACTTTCTTTCTTGGTAAACGTTTACTAAAGGAATCGTAATTGATAGATAATTTCCGAGCAAATGAATCTCTCCTTCCCCAATCGATGAACGCATCTCGTCGCTGGCTAATTTGTCGAGATTATCGAAAAACGTCTATAAAGATTGTTTAATTACGATTACAATATTATAAACCTTGAACAATTCGTCGTTATCGCAGACTCGGCAATAATATAACATGTCCTACTGGTAAATTGTTTAGCAACTGATTCGGAAATAGGTCGCTCGATTCCTCGATTCTCACGACCTCGGGGCTGATGAAACAGTTTTACTTTCAGTCGTTTAAGTCTGGCGCATCATCTCGTCGCATCTAAACTCTTCTCGGTGCCTTGTGCGTGTTATTTGTTTCTCACTTCGAAGACGATGATAGGATCAAAAGGAATTTCTAACTAATATAAATGAGCGAAATCACCCTGGCAATTATCATATCTGCCTTTGGAACACCGAAAATCTTGATATGTACAGTGACGAAAATCAGTTTTGCTTATTGCTTCGATCGTGCGCGAAAAAAGCTACCCTATCATCGATACGAATCGAGATTTCTGATTTGCACCGTCGAAACCGTCGAAGAGTATCCGGCGGATACAATTCGCGAGAAGCTATATTTATCATCCCTTGGGATTTTGAAAAAAATCGCGGTATGGTAGAACGACTTGAACGAGACTTATACGGAATGTATTCGGTGGTGAAGAACGATGTGAAACTTTGACTCGTGCCTTTTGTCGCGCGTTAACTCACGGGCCACGATGTAGACATCAGAAGAAGCCAGCGTCTTGTTAATAGTACGTGATGATTTTTGGTTCGTATCAGAGAATGTCTCAAGGAGTTAGCATTATTTTTAGCTGCACACTGACAAAACCACCTCCCTAGCAAATGCATCCGCTCTCCCCCTCGGACTCGGACCCGTTCTGCATCGGTGACTGATTCTGCAAATCGACAGCTGCTTTCGTGTGTTAAGGCGTTATCACAGTGACTATTTTACTTCTTCCAATTTTTCATTTAACCGTCGCACACATTCAACCGTGACATTCAGCTACTGAGCTTCATTCAGACCAAAAAGGGATCAGTATGACCGACCGATCGCACATGTAAAAAATGAGAAAACGTTAGGCCTTGAGAAAACTGTATTTAATTCTGATACCGTTCATCGTGTTCAGGCAGCGGTCAGCTATCGTACAAATCACATATAATTCTTAAATATTAAAACAATCGGTACCACGATTCCGATACGTATCGAAAGCTACAGTGAACAGTGAGCGGACTCGAATTTTTTTAAACGGTATTTAAATTACGTTTTTTAGGCAGCACAATTAAATTCGAAGATTTAGTCCCAAAGACTGAGTGTCGATACTTGTTTCTCATTTCGTAAGCTAGAATAAATGCTGATTTAAAAAGCGTTATAAAATTGAAATCCTTCAAAAACGGGACGGAGCATTCCCTTATTAATTACAGTGGAATTTTACAGCCACGAAGCACCTTAATTAAAAATCATATAAGTGCCGTTTCGTCACATATTTCACGATGTACAAAGCGTTTTATATATAAAACCTATATATATGTATGTATATAGATATATATATGTGTATGTATATAAAAGCAATAAATAAAGAAAAATATAATAGAAACGAGGAAATATGAACAAGGAGAAACGAGGTTTGTAAAAAAAAAACAATGTACGAAAAATAATAATGCTATTGGTTTGTTTTTTATATAAATTAAAATATTACAATAATTATTAACAAAAATGTCACAATATCATAATAGCATTCTGTCTGTCCATATCCCAGATTTTAAGTTAAATATAAAAACTCGATTCCTGTCAGAATTTCTTTTACTAAATACTCGATCTGTTTTAAATATCATCGCGTGATTCTTTTCATGTTTATGTTCGAAACGTATAAATAATACTTCGATAGAAATGCAATGTATTAATTTATGCCGCGACTGTACGAGCACGGAAACCATTATGCGTGTGAGCAATATAATCCTTAAAGTGTACGTAAAAAAATTGAGATGCTGATTCAACGTCGTCCAATTTCATCTTCCTCTCTCTCTCTCTCTCTCTCTCTCTCTCTCACTCTCTCTCTCTCTCTCTCTCTCTCTCGGTTTGTCTGCAGTACGCACGCAGGTACACATCGTACGGATTCTCTTTTATACTAATCAGTTCGCGCTTAATTCGAACGCTGCGAAATTCTTATTGCTCGATGATGCGATCGATTCGAATCAATGAAGAATAGTCGTCGTTTACTAGTATCTCTCGACTGCATTTACGCAATACGTAATCCCATGGCCTGGCCATTAGTTTTAACCCGTATTGCAACTTATATATACATCACTATAAATACAGATAGTATATAAATATATATATAAGTGCACCATTTCTCATGCAGTCACAGTACTGATCATGCATACGACTAGTACCTCATTTATTATTATTATTATTATTATCCGTTTTGTTTTTTGTCATCTCAGAATGCAGAACGCGACGAATTTCAACTTAAAAATTATCATGAGTATCCGTAATAAGTAAAAACAATTCGATTGTTAAAAGTTTTGTCTTGCGATCAATAGAAATGTCGGAGCGCTATCTAGGATTGTTGACTACGTTAAAAAAAAAATAAGCGACAGGTTTAAATAAATTCGATTGCGTGAGGACGATTATGATTTACTAGTACGCACAAACACGTTATTGTGTAAAAGCAGTCTGCTTAAGCTACCGTGTGATATTTAACTCATATTTTTTTGACTTTTTCTTTATCATTTTGTTTCACGAAGGAGAGATTAATAGCTATTCTCAGTACAGTGCTGTTACTTTCCGCGTGGCTTGCGAGAAGGCCCCCCAGAATGCATGTCACTGGCCTAGCGTTTAATTCATAAATTAACTTAGATCAGTGTCTCGTATCTACCCGTTAGGCTGACCGGTGGTTTAACATGCACAACTGCTCTCCGATGCTTTCAGTTCGATCGGTGTGTCCTTGAGAACTACTTCTTGCACTACAGGTTTAGCAACACATTAAGGAAAACACAAAAAGATAACAGAAAATAAATGGTTAATCGTGTTAAGCAACGTAATAAAATGATCGAAAGAAATTTTCATAACCGATATATGCACGGTGTGTTCAAACACGACCCAGACGACTTCGTATGATACATAAAAGATTCACTGGAAATCAATAGAACGAATGTGAACGAGATCGGGGACGTGGGGCATCTCGGGGTGCTGTGTTCGAAAAAATAAATGATCCCTGACTAATCATATATGTATATATATATATGTACCATGCAAATGTGCAGATCACATATCTTACGCAAAGGATACTGTCTTCGGGCGGCTTGTTCTCAGTGGAATCCATCCCTGGTAAGGCTGCCGCCACTCTTCTAAAGAGCTTGTCAATCGACAGAACATCGTTAATTAACTTGGTCGAATTACATTTGACAGTGAATTAGCTAACGTCTGATAATTACCTGCTTCACATTGTATCCAGCTTTAGCACTAGTTTCAATGAACATCACATTTAACTCCTTGGCTTTTCGTTCACCCTCCTCCATCGAAACTTGTCTCTTATCACCCAAGTCTGTCTTATTACCCACTAGCATAATAATTACATCACTACCCCTTTCAGTCCGCACGTCGTCGATCCATTTTGACGTTTGATGATACGAGTTCGCATCTGTGTAAACATTTCCACTTGAGCAAACCGGCGACAACAAACTACCGGCTACCCGTTTATCTAAACATGAGACTTACTAGTGATGTCGTATACCACGACTGCCACGGTGGAGTCTCTAATGTAACTGGGTATCAAAGATCGAAATCGTTCTTGACCAGCAGTGTCCCACAGCTGTAATCTCACGGTCCTATCCTCCAGATACATCGTTTTGCTCAAGAAATCTATACCTATCGTTGCCTGGAATAAGCGAGGGGAACGTTTCGATGATGATTTTTATTAAAACGACGCCTCGAAACCCAAATACACCTTAACTCTAAAAGACGGTCTCATTCTACTCCAGCCTCTTACCAAATAAAATAATCTCGAAGCGATATGAAATGGAGAAAATATATAAGAAATCCTACGAGGTCATTGGAAACTAGTAAAGCGATGATCTCAGAAATTTAGAAAGTATAAAAACAGAGGACGAGAAACTGTCCTACTTAAAAGAACAAAGAAAAATCACATCTGGTAATTCGAGGTATTATAAATAAATGTTCGTGTATATACGTAAAACGTACGCATATACTGCAAAACCATTAGTAGTTCATACCTGATACGTGTTGTCAAAGCTGTCATACATAAACCGTGTGATAAGAGAAGTTTTTCCAACTGTAACATCAAATCACACGATTAATGCAACGAATTTACTACTTATTGTTATTAAAAAGAAGAAAAAAGAAACGATTATTAAAATCCCTCGTTCAAAATACACTTCGAGTACATATGATAATGAGTCATTAGGTATAGAAAAATTGATAGAGATAAAAAATGAATTTATATCGAGACAGCCGATTTATTCGAATTCATTTGGATTTTAGCATTGCGAGGTTCCAATGTAATAAATATGATATTACGCGAGAGAGTTGCTTGGAAAAATTATGAATTTTAATGGGCGGCAGAGATATATTTGAAGAAAAAGCGACGGTATTCGGTAGCGGGGCGGAGGTAGCATCGCGAATTTCGTTAATTCTGCATGAACGACACGGGGACGGTGATAACGAGAACGACGCCGAATTCGATCGGAACGATAAAGTCGCACAGTGACCAGAAATATTGATCTATAACCTAGAATGATGATTGAAAGGGGCGCACAGGAGCGAAGCTCTGATAACGAAACTCGTTAAAATTGATCGCGGGTACGTAGCGCGTCGTCGAACTGAATTAATCCCGGCGATACAAGCGTACGACGGAAGTCTGTGAGTAAAACACTTACCGCTTTGTTCACCGAGAAAGACGAGCTTAAATTTACGCAACGGGTTTCCAAAATCACCCGAGGACGACATTTTCTTCGTATATTCGAACTGTCGCACGATAAATGATAAGTACTGATCGACGTTCAATCAATTTAACCGATGCGACGAGTCATCAATTTTCGCGACGAAATCATTTAACTTGACAGATCGCAAAGCCACTCCTTCCTACGCTCGCAAGGCAGCCACGTTTAACTGGGAAGTGACGTCATTGTATTAGTGGCTAGCAGCCTGGAAGAGAGAGTATCAGAATGCCCATCTACTACCAGATGGCAGTAAAAATCCACCCACGCGAAGGTCACCGCGTTCGCTTCAAGTACGCGCGCGGTCCTTTCGATTCCGCCTACAACCGCCTCGATCGTCTCATTTGCAAATTGCCAAGAATTAAACATAAAAAAAATCAGCGGGACTTGGAATTCCGTAAGGATTTCGCATGATCCAGGTTGTACAACGCACAGAAGTTAAATTATAAAACGTTTTATTATCAACTGCATTAAATAGAATCTGTACAACCGAAATTATTCGAACTTGTAAGGGTGTTTCGATCAGAATCACATAGCGCCCTTCGGGACGTAATTAAAAAAAATACTTGGAGGTGCATCATCCTCTCGCGCATACGATATATACATACAAGGTAAATGGATCGATCGATCGTTTCAAACATTCACTGTTGATGATGTCTGTTGTTGTTCAGATTCCTATAAGGATCCTCGACGACGATCGAGTTACAAAGTAGATCGTGAACGGTTCTGTTGAACCTGAAGAAGAACAGGGCGAAGCACACGGGGAACAGAAACGCTAGGATCATGTTTTTCACGACCGACCGGCCTAGGGCGAGCGGTAAGCCTAAATCAGTTCCTGGTGAAACTAGAACGACGTCAGGATCGTCTGGTCTGTCGACGGGTGTCACGTTACGACACTGAATCACCCTTAACCCCATCATGAACTTGCCAGGCGTCGCGCCACCGATGAGACCGTACATACCGTGTTGCAGCCAATACGCCTAAAACACATTTTCCATCCGGTTCAACCGATCCTGTTCGACTTTACGATCTAACGTGCTCACCTCGAAGATGCACACTATCACACGATGAATTATCTCTAACACTAATATACCGTAGGTCATTTCCAGTGCCATTTTATAATCGATCCTCAAATTAGCTTTGACCAAATCTAAATCATCTATGTCTCTAAAACACGTGATATTTAATAAATAAGAGTAAACTAGTTGGAAGTCGAATTTTACGTACATAAAGTCGAAAACGTCGATAGCGACAAAAGTGATTGAGAACTTTAGAAGAAACAGCATGGTCGCGTCGATGAACTCTGCTGCGAATCGTTTCCATATCGGAGGGATCCGGTATTCGAAACCTAAAACGATCGGCTTCTTAAACATCTTTCTGGACAGTGATCGTGTCGTTAAATGATGCGGATGACGACAATGTACGCTCGAAAAATACTGCATTCATAAAACCGTCGTATAGTTCCACTGGTCTCGGACGTAACGCAGTTATATAGAATGCAATACCTTTGCGACAGTAACACACATAATACTAGCTGAACCTCTGTTGGAACGTGATGGACACAGGAGATATCGTTATGACCTTCTACCTTCGGCTCCGGGGAGCTGGAACGGAGCTGCGACGTTCGCCTGTGGCCTCCTTTGCCTGAGCGGATCGCTTTCTTGGCTGTTAACGTCGATAATTAATCTATGGGCGTTCGCTACGTTCGGTACTTGCGACGAGAACGACGGCACACCTGTAATTATTCTATTTTATAGAATAACATTACGTTAAGTGACAGTTCTCGGGACGATCGACTGGGATGAGATGTAACCACGATCTTAC
Organism: Ceratina calcarata; assembly: GCF_001652005.2. Classification (NCBI taxonomy): domain Eukaryota; kingdom Metazoa; phylum Arthropoda; class Insecta; order Hymenoptera; family Apidae; genus Ceratina; species Ceratina calcarata. Next base: position 172,964 of record NW_017145181.1, read on the forward strand.
CAGCCGAAGGATTCATGATTTGTCCGCACATAAAATAATATGGAAACATCGCTGCCATGCTTTGCCAAGCGTACGCTTCGTGCAACCATTTCTCTAATTTCTTAAAATATTCCGTACGCTCCTCGGCGGCTGTCATCTGACATTTCTCTTCCTTTTTCGTATCCTCGTTTTTGTTATCATCCATGTTTGACAAAACCAGAATTCGTTCGGTTTCAGAATTAATGATAAGACGTATGTTTACTTGAGACAGCGAACAGGTAAGGTTCCTCGATCCACGTTAATTTTTATTCGATAACGAGGAGATTAAATATCGCCAACGTCGATCTTCATAGCAGATTCCAAATTGTCCACGTAATCGTTGATCACTTTTTCAAAATAATTCACCGACGGTATTAGAAAATTTGTTTGATTCCATCGTTTGACCAGAAACTCCTATTGGCCAATCCTCAGTTAAAAACATCGAGGCATTGCGATTCGACAGAAACACGCAATTCTGCTCGAACGTTTCTGCGAGAAAACCGAACGGCCCACATATGTGCAAGTATGCAACCAGCTGGGATGCGATTACATATGCGCGTATATAAATAAGAATATTTAATTAATCCATCGACACCGTTCGACGATTGAAATTAAATTTAGAACGAACGATTTAAATGAAAAGTACGTACATATAAGTACGATGCGTTCGGTCTCGACTGACGAGTTTATAAAATAAAAAAAAGAACGAATTACTCGTCCAATGGGGAGGGCGAACAGAAAATTACCAAATTTTGGGAAATGATCGGATCCGATGGCACGACTGAAACCGAATAAAAGCACTAGGCCGCGGCTGTGTCAAACGAGATGCCGCAGTTCGTAGTTCGTACTGCGGCGCTGGCTTCTCAGGACATGACGTACCCGAAGCATTCGTGCAGTAATCACGGTCAGAGGACGTTTCCGAGTCGGCTCTTTCTGTATTTCACGTTTTCGAAATAGATAAGACCGAACCGGGCGGGTGTCGCGTCAACGTCGTGCCCTGCGTCGAACGAGCTCGCTTGACCGCGAACGTTCCGAGTGACAAGTTTCGCCGTTGTTGAAAAGGGTGTGGGCCACGACGCCAGGAGAAACGTTTAGGTAAGATCCGCGTTAACTTAACGACGAACAACAATTGCCTGATCGGCCTTAGTTCGTCACCGCTTGGAAAACAAACCGACGGAATCGAGAGTCGATTAAAAATCGTACGACGAGGGTGCGAGATATTTCGGCGCGCACGAACCGGAGGCACGGCGCTCACGCGTCAAATCCCGAAGAACGTCGCGGCGGAATTCTGAGAATACGGTGTGACCCGAACGAAAAATCGAATCTCCCTCTTTCGCGGTATAAACAAATTGCCGAAACGCGTGGTAACTCGTCGGTCCGACGAGCTGAACCGAACGAGAACGGAATTAACGTTTTCCGTTGGGAAACGTAAGAGCGAATTCGATTAATGCGCGGCAATTGAACGTTCGATTCGACGAATGCAGAGCATAGGTTAACATCGCCATGTGACTCAGGAGTTACGTACGCGGCTATACAATGTGCAAATTCTCAATTTCATCGTGACTGTTCCTCCATTGTATTTTATAATAACAAACATTACGCGAGACCGAGGAATCGTGACGAAAGGGGGATCTTCTATGAACGCTTCGAAACGCGCCGTGGATCCGCGGAAAGTCCACGAGAGATGATAATAATAAAAGTTTAATTGAACGTCGCGAAAATCGATTCGCGATCCACGTGGCGCGAGCAGTTGAAAAAATGAGAAAAGTAGTCGGCGAGTTTGTAAAAACGTCGCGCGAAACGACGTGCCGGGGGATCGACCGGACCGAGATTTAGCCGGCGATGCTGCGGATCGCTTAAATCCCCTCGCATGGGTTCGACCGAACGCCGCGCGCCGTAGCCTCCCATCGATCCGCTTTTAGTCCACGCAACCCGCGACCGATCTCGTCTGAGAACCTTTCCGATGGCCACCGTCGCCGTCCTCCTCCTCCTCCTCCTGCTGCCGTGTTCCGAAAATAAAAGGTGACAAAAGCGGAATTGGCATGGAAAAATGCCGGGGCGCGCCGTGAATAAAACCCGAGGGTTTACTCCAAATCAGGCAGAAGGTGAACGGCCGCGGGCCATACAAAGTCCCATTCACGCGTCGTAAGCACCTCTACGATTTCGGAACCGGTTGCACCGAATTTATGGGAAAATGGCCGGGCACCGTGGGAGCGTGCGTGAACGCCTCGCGTTTTCTCACAAGGCTGGTCCCTCGCCTTAATTCGAGTCGGGACAGCTTTGCGAGATACCGCGTTGCATACTAATAACGGCAACGTGACTCTAAACGCGAAACGCGTTTCCGGTTCCGACGAATTTCGATCGTCTCGTCAATGACAATTAAGTTTTTCATAAATCCCCCTCACGCATATTCGTCGGTCTCAAAGAGAAAGATTTCCGAAAACAATAATTAAAACCCGACGGCCATTATTAAAACTCGTTTCTATTTTTGTACCTTTGTAAATGATTAACGAACGAAGATTACTCATCTATTTCTATAATTCCTGTTTCCGTTGAACGAGCTCTCGGACGTAGGGGAAGCCACGATAACGCAAATTGCCCTACTCGATACCGCACCGACGGCTTGCGGCGAGATTACAGGTCTAATCCACTCGACAAGGAAATGTAAATAGATAATCGTGCAAAAATTGGTGAAAATTTCGTGGAATAAACGCGGTTCGACTTCCACGAAAACGCAAACATAATGCAGACCAATTTAACCGTGTGATTCTAAAACGATGAGATGCAGAGATATCTAATTTTATCACTCGCTTGTTGATACGTTCGTTATCGTTGTCGTAAAGTTACGTACGCGCAGCACGCGTTAGTCTTTGCACGAAACTTAATCAAAATTTTCTGCACATCTCCGCTGCTACGTGTTCATAAAATTGCACTAAAAAAAAAAAAAGAAAAACGAAGCCGAAGTATTCGCGACTTTCGTCGCCGTTTTTTTATCACACGTTATCCGGCAAAGGGAAACAGCGGCAAAGACGTTCGCTCCTTTCAGGACAGTTCCGTCCTCGATTTTCATCCGGCGCATTTCGATTCCGATGCACACAGACTGCTGCATTTCCGTTCGAATATCACGAATCGCTCGCGATCATCCATATGCCTCCATTGCTTTCGGGGACAATGGGTTTATATTCACGGATTTCGAACGTCACGGGCCAGTGTGAAACGCGTACGCAATTTACAGTGGACGGTGATGGGTTTCGGAGATCGACTGCTCCGTTGAAAAACTAGTTAAAGTCGCGAATGGCAAGACTTTTGTTTTATTTTTCCTATTCACGTCGACGAGAAACTGGGAATTGATTATTAACGAGGAAAATCGAACGATGAATCAGTAAAAGAGAAACGAACGTCTCGTAAATTGATTAATTACGATTTTATTATTAGAAGAAGATTCAAGGATTTTCTTTCGAATACTGTAGGAATGTTTCATTCGCTTCGACGTAATTTCATGTTTTTTTATAATTAAATTGAAAATTAGTTAAGAAATTTTTATTTCGTTAAGGAACGTTGTCTCGCGGATCGAAAATGAAGCTTTGCCGACTACGGTGCAATTTCGCAAACGAGAAGCGTGAACGGATTCCATTGAAATTCCAGTCACGTGAACAGCAGCAGCGGCACAGACAATCTCCAGCAGTCTTTTCCGTGAATACCGCCCGGATGAAATCTCATTTGGATACATAGAAACCCTCCAGTCCCTGCCCGGTTTCCCAGTCGATTTCATCGGTATTCTATATTCCGGTAGAATTATTCGTTCCCGCATAAACACTGACGAACTTTGCCAGCGTGCGCGCGCGCGCGCCTAATCATCAAACGAATTTCCGACTAACCACTTGGTTTCACCTGTGCTGGACGGAAGCGACGGACGCACAGGGAGAAATAAAAGGTTTTACACAGGTGCGTTTCTATTTCACGGAAGTCCACGTATTTTCTTCCCTTTACGACCAATAAACCGACACCGGGGGAAATTTGCATTCTGATGCAGTCGTACGAAACGTCTTTTCGCATATTCCATATGACCGACTGCAATTTCCTTTTGTTTTCATTCCATGTCCAGGATTTTCTGCAACAATCGCACGATAATCACCGGGGATTAAATTCCTAATTGCCCTACTCGGCGATCATCGTTTTCTTTTACCGCACAAATAAAAGAGGATCAATTAATGAAAATCGTTAACACTCTATTACGTTCTGCATCGAATTACAGATTTATAATCTCAAATATAAATAGGTAGATTACGCGTGTACGTCGATTGAGCATGAGTATAATTAGAGATAATTTGATATGGCAGTTTATCACGAATTACTCTGTATTGCCATTGCAGCGGCGCTAATGAGGCACTTAGTGTTTTGAAATCCATGTATCGTACGGTGGAAACAGTAGATTCATACATGATCAGATACGTGCTATTACGCAATAATAATAAATACCGTTGTTTATTGCCGGAATCTTGTGTAGAAAATTTCGAGGTTCAGAGTTCACTAACGTCACGTTTTGATAAGCGATTGCGTGGATCAAAGAAAATTCGAATAACAATTAGTCGTGACATCAATCGCTTATCTATTTTTCGATTATGTAAATAGATGCTATAATATTTAATAAATTAAATACGCAGCATCTCTCAATTTTATATAAAGTATATTATTTTATTTTGTATGAAAATCTAGTATATTTGTAGAATGATAAATATTGTGGCCTCAAAAGATGTAAGGAAGATCTGCGGTGTACGTATTTTTTAATTTGAATGGTTGACATTCTTAAAATGCCGATCAATCAACGTGAATCACACGCTTCGCGATGCAGATCGCCGTTCCCGCGTCAGCGGAACAGTATCTCGAAATCGACCTATCTGAAGGATGCACGGACCGCTGATTACGCATACAATGGCTTTGCAATCCTATTGTGCGATCGCGATATTCTTAGTTCGTCATCGATCACCGATAAAGTCATGACCAGTCGATTAAGGAACGACGGTCAGCAGTCGCGGCGAGAATCATTTGCATTGATACTTGAAGAACCGGCAGCTCTTCCAGTGTTTCTAAGTGTATCTACGAGTGTAAACTGGTAGATGAAATGAAAAAGATTGAGAGTTTAATTTGTATTAAATTGCGTGCAATTGAGTTGTTGTTCATTCCTGAATGTTTCTTGTTAAGGGAAAATAATTGTCGACGAAGTCAATAATTAATCGATTCCTGAAGTATTCGAGATAGAAAAAAATTATATACAACCTTTTTTCTAAGTAATAGTAGTACCTACAACTTTTATTTAAAGCATTTCTTGATATTCTGACGAAAAAAAAATTTTTCAATTTT